>NC_134406.1:18278360-18575860 GCF_038048845.1 Mixophyes fleayi | reverse complement strand
TGCAGAAAGTAATTACAGTAATATTGATTGACTTGTTTGACTTTAAACATAGAACTGATTAAGCTAATGACTTCTTTTTTGTACCATTAAAATGAGACACAAATATTCACTAGTGTTATTATGTAGGAATCCATTTGGGATGAACTTGTGATCCTCTCACCTGACCCTATTGAACAGAACTGGTTATAAGAATGTGATATCCACTTCTAAATAAACTACCATGGAGGTAGAATGGGCTCATTATTCTTCTCTATGAATTAAATCAATGGCTGTTTCCAGGCTGAGGTCTGTAAAACAAAATGTATAATATACACACACACATTTTCCCTTTGTTTTTACAATTATTTTTTTTAATGTGGAACTGAAAGCCCAACTGGCATATTTACTAAACTGCGGGTTTGAAGAAGTGGAGATGTTGCTTATAGCAACCAATCAGATTCTAGCTGTCATTTTGTTGAATGCACTAAATAAATGATATCTCGAATCTGATTGGTTGCTATAGGCAACATCTCCACATTTTCGATCCCGAAGTTTAGTAAATATACCCCCCCCATGTCTGTGACCCTGTAGTTCCTGTGGTATTCACAGTACTTACAAATACAATATAAAATGAATGTATTATTTTAGTAAACATATCTAACAATTCAATTGTAAACATAAAATCGCATCTCTGATATATGTATGAAGTTGCCAATAAGCACATGACCCAACTTTGACATTAATATATAAATTAATTATGGTAAACACAGTTCATACAAATCACTTGTACATTGTGAATCAGTATAATATTGTTTCAATTTGTATTGGAATATTTTTACTTTGATTCTGAATTTACACAGCTCAAGAGCAAATGCAAGAATTTAAAGAGGTGTGATCCTGTCTTAATGACTGCAAAGGGCTTATTCTACTCCCCCGATCCTGCAGTGTTACCCAGGAGTGAGGGAAGGGCAGTAGTCCTATGGGTAGGAAGAGATGTTTGGGAAAAGGACCTTGCAGTATGAGGGAGGTGGGCAATGAATTAGTGGTGGGTTGTGCGGTCTGCGGGATAAAACTTAAATTTTGAGTCGATTTTATGTAATTTTACTAATCTCAACTATTGTGCACTGTAAAATCTTTCACCTTTCAAATTTAGTTGTAAAATCTTTCCCATTGCAATCTAGCTGTGCCAGTATACATTATGTGGCACTTCATGCAGGGTGGTCGAAAGGGACTTCAGACCTTGGTACATTACTGGAGCCCCTTCCATAGCTGCTGAGTGGGGCATGCTCACACCAGGCTATTGGCTCCTCTCACTATATAGACAGACCAGCCCCTCCCCGCCCCTAAGCTCCCCTAACTTCATATATCAAACTCCTGTTTCCTATAGATTTTAAGCCTGCGAGTTCAGCCCTCTCACCTCTTTGTCCATCTGTTAATACCCAGTCTTGTCTTATTACTAAGAATAATGAATGTTTTTTTAATAATAACAAAAATTGTATTAAAAATTGCAAAGAAATCCTTACCACTGATTGTTCTGCTATAGTTCAGCCCTGACTGAGTTGTACTATGAAATGTAAGTATGAAAAGTCAACTATGGTCGCAAAGCTCCTCTGTGTCTTCTAATAGCTCAATATGCTATCTATCTATCTATCTATCGATCTATCTATCTATCTATCTATCTATCTATCTATCTATCTATCTGTCTATCTATCTATCTATCTATCCATCTATGTATATATATATATATATATATATGTAAATATATATATATATTAGAGACAAGTAAACCCGTGCATGATACTCATGCATTCTAGTCAAATCAAGCTACTTAAGGTGTTAAAAAAGTTCTTGTCATCTTCATCGCCACACACACACACACGCCGCTAGGCTTTTATATATTAGATAATGCTAAGAATTTAGTAGGTCAGTGTAGTATATAACACCGCCCAGCAGGTGGCGCTGCAGCTTGAGCACTCTGTCACCCGGTAGTTTTTTCCACACACACACATACACACACACACACTAACACAGCATGTGTGTTAATGAGGTAAAATTACCTCACGAAAATGAGTTTGAGCCCTCAACTCGTAAATTTAGCCTTTACTACCCCTCCCACAGGGGGAAGGGGGGATGATGGAAGTTAACTGACTTCACTATTATAATTTTTTTGTCAAATAATGTCAGTATACCAAATTTCAGGTCAATTGGATGAGCCCTTTCTGAGAAAATAGTTTTTTCCACACACACACACACACACACACACACACACACACACTAACACACGCCGCTAGGCTTTTATATATTAGATAATGCTAAGAATTTAGTAGGTCAGTGTAGTATATAACTCCGCCCAGAAGGTGGCGCTGCAGCTTGAGCACTCTGTCACCCGGTAGTTTTTTCCACACACACACACACACACACACTAACACACGCCGCTAGGCTTTTATATATTAGATGGTCAGGCTTGGATCCCCGAGAACCGAACATACCCGAACTTAGCAGATCCGAGTACCGAGCCGAGCCTGCTCTGTACTTTTGCACTTTTTCGGATTTGAAAACGAGGCAAAACATCATTGTTACGTCGTCGGATCTCGCAAGCTTTGGATTCCTTTTTAAGATCCAACATAACGGTGGGTGGGAGGGAGGGCGGTCCCAAGGACAATTCCATCTTGCACCATTTATCTTTTCTGCCACTGCTGTGTGCCAGTGTGTCCTAGATGTGCTAGGAACTGCCGTGTGTTTGTGTCATTGCTCTGTCGCCTACCATCCAGCCAGGTCGCTGCAGTATTTGTCCAAAAGTGTATGCAAATAATATTGTGACCTGTGAGGTGGTCAAAATTGACCGCAAATAACTTGAAATTAGTGTTATTGAGGTTAATAATAATGTAGGAACAAAAAAAGTGCACAATTATGTGATTTTAGCATATTTTAGGATTTTTTCTAAAAAATACAAAACAAAAACCAAAACCAAAACACACGAGGGCGATTTTGCCAAAACCAAAACCAAAACACGAAGCTAATCCAGATCCAAAACCAAAACCAAAACCAGTTCATATATATATATATATATATATATATATATATATATATATATATATAATATAAATGCCTAGTGGCGTGTGTTAGTCTGTCTGTGTGTGTGTGTGGAAAAAATAAAACCAAGCTGCAGCGCCACCTGCTGGGCGGAGTTATGCACTGACCTACTAAATTCTTAGTGTGTGTGTGGAAAAAAAACCTCAGAAAGGGCTGAAATTTGGTATACTAAGATGTTTTTAATTTGTTAATTTAATTTGTTAATTGTTAAAAGTGTTTATAAAGATTTAAAAAAATATATATATATTTCTTGAAGGAGAAGTGACAGTTGGGAGTGGTTGGTGGTTGCCGGGGGTGACAGTGAGGAGTGGTTGGTGGTTGCCGGGGGTGACAGAGCGAGAGGAGTGTGATACTCAGGACCGCTGAGAGAGATCCCTGTGTCTGGATAGACATGTGGATAGATGTGGCGATGAAAATGAAGGATGAGGTGATGGAGAAGAATGATGAGGTGGTGACATGTGGACAAAACCACGTTAAAAAAGGGCGCTTAAGTCGGGAAGTAACGCTCTTCCCCTGAGGAGGCCTGGGCTATGGCCCAAATGCATGACAAGAACCTTTTTAACACCTTAAGTAGCTTGATTTGACTAGAATGCATGAGTATCATGCACGGGTTAACTTGTATATACATATATACACAGTGGTTGAAGTGGAAATTTAAAAGTGGTAATATGGAAAATGTAATGGGAATATAAGAGAATGGAATTAGATAGCTTTATAATTAAAGCAGTAGGAGAAGTGGCTGTATGGCATACCACTATATACAGCCCCAGTTCTCCACACTGTAGATATAAATATATATATTCTCTTTTAAAACAATTACAAATGTTATGAATTGTGACAGCAAACCTTGGCTTGTCATGTGTCACAATAGATGTATAAGAATCACTTCAAATTAGAAAACAGGATTACTAGTGATAGACAAAACCGACAAGGGAATTTTCCTGATGAATCTAATGTTTAGTGCTGGTATATTCCTGAGATACAGTCTATTGCTAAGTGCCTGAGTTATTATCCTATATTAGATTAATGTATTTATATCAAGCCAGATTCATTTACTAGACTTTTATTAAATTATTAATTAACTACGGCCTCCAGTGAAATATTTCTCTTATTATATTTAAAAGTCTCCGGGTTTCTAACCTTGGAGGTAATGAAACACCATATTGCTTACAAATGTGATCCGACGTTGTCAACACAAGTAGCGATAATTACATGGTATTTGTTGAAATAAATTAGCATTTGCATAAAATGCATTAGGAGGAACAATCGCTGTCATCAGTTGTTTCTCAAATAATTTATGGATAAAACAGCCAAGAGTTAATCCCTGAACTTCAGTCAGATATTGGCATTGGGTTTTCGTATACAGCTGTCTGTGTCATTGCTAATTAAAGTCATTAGATTGGAGCTATCATTGCATTTTTAATCATATCTGCCCGGTATTGTCAAAGCACAACGTTGCCTATTATTCGATGAAACAAGATATTGACCTATACATCCTGGTACCACAAAAGCAGCCACTTAGCCAATAGCGTATAATTTAACATTATCAGCTCTATATACAGCCTACTAAGTATACTATTCTGCGGTTTGACTACGCAGATTTAAGAGAGGGATAACTGTAAATTGTAATGTATAATAAATATTGATATCAGTCTTTGAAATACTCTCGTGGTTGGCAAAAGGGACAAATAGCATCCTACATTTTTTAATTCATTATCATTTATTTCCCTTGTGGTTTTTTTACTGCTTTTACGGAGTTAATAGTAGTGTACTAATTAATGTGAGAGAAGGGAACTAAGTTAAATGCAATGGGGCCCGATGTAGAATGGGATATATGCAAGTTTGCATAGCGTATCTTGGGTGTAATTGCTCGGCGCATGAACAGAAGGAGGGCATACGCATATCCTCCTATGCAGACGTACGCGATTTGGCACTTAAGCTTGCCTGCGGCTGATGAGACTTGATGGGGTAGGGAAGGGACGGGCAAACGCAGGTCGTGTACAGTAAAGGCATGTTCGCGCCAATGCGAATATATATATTCTATATATAATAATATATAATAATATATTCAATCTCTATATACCTCCTCCCTGGGTGTACTCATCAGCTCCTTCGGCTTCAGCTACCACCTTTACGCTGACGACACTCAACTATACCTCTCCTCTCCTGATCTCTCTCCCTCCCTCCTCTCTAGGGTGTCTGCCTGCCTCTCTGCCATCTCCTCCTGGATGTCCTCTCGATTCCTCAAACTTAAGCTTGCCAAAACTGAGCTCATAGTTTTTCCTCCCTCTCATACCTTATCCCCTTCTGACCTCTCCATCACTGTCGACAACACCTCTATCTCCCCTGTCCCCCAACTTCGCTGCCTTGGTGTCATCCTCGACTCCTCTCTCTCCTTTGGCCCCCACATCCTCTCTCTTGCTAAATCCTGTCGCTTCCAGCTGCGTAACATCCCTCGCATCCGGCCCTTCCTCTCCCAAGATGCCACCAAATGCCTTATCCACTCTCTGATCATCTCCCGCCTGGACTACTGTAACCTCCTCCTCACTGGCCTCCCCCACTCTCATCTCGATCCCCTTCGATCTGTTCTTAACGCTGCCGCTAGGCTTATTTTCTCGCCGCACCTCTTCTGTCTCCCCCCTCTACCTAGCCCTTCACTGGCTCCCATTCCCTTCAGAATCCTCTTTAAGCTCCTCACACTCACCTACAAGGACCTCCCCAGCTGCACTGCGCCCTACATCTCCACCCTCCTCTCTATTCGTGCTCCATCCCGCCCTCTCCGTTCTGCCTCTGACCGTCGCCTCTCTTCCCCCCTTATAACCTCCTCCCATGCGCGTATCCAATACTTCGCCCGCGCTGCCCCCCTCCACTGGAACAAGCTCCCTCCCTCCATCAGAACTTCCCCTAATCTGTCCAGTTTCAAACGGGCCCTAAAAACCCACCTTTTTCTTAAAGCCTTTCTGTCTCCCACTTAACTTCCTACCTTATCTTCTGCCTCCGTCCCCCTACTCTCCCTCTCTCCCCTGTGTCTCTCTGTCTCTCCACCCCTCCCCTTAGATTGTACGCTCCTCTGAGCAGGGCCATCTCTCCTCCTGTTTTCACCACTTCTAACTCTGCTCTCCAGCTACTTAGCCCTCCTCCTCGAGGGTCCTCCACCCCACGTCCACTCTCGCTCCCTCCTCACCCCTGGGGGTCTCCCTGTCTTCCGCGCCCTCCTTCTTGGGCCACGTCGTTTGCGCATCCACCCTCCCCCTTCCCCGCCCTCTCTAGCTGTGCATTGAGCTTACTGAGTTGCTGTGTTTACTGTACTGTGCTGTCTCCCATTGTATTGTAATTTTGTTTGTCTCTGTACGGCGCTGCGGATGCCTTGTGGCACCTTATAAATAAAAATTTATAAAAATTAATAATAATAATAATAATAATAATAATAAAATGCGGCTCACGCAGACCTGCAGCAGCACTCGCGATGATGACTTATCATAGCCCAGATGCATATGCTGCTGATCTTGAGATAGTATACGACTATGTACGTGGGCGAAAATCCGGTTCTTTTCCGTGATCTTTTTTTTTAAGAGTACGTTATTCCTGTTTTGCATCCAATTCTGCATCAGCCACCAATATCTTTAATAATTAACTATTAGAATTCAGTGAAATGTTTCAAGGCTCTAAGACCCCTTTGTAAGTACTACCCTATATATTAAGAATACAGATCTTACACTGATACTCACACTGCATCTTTTTTTCTTCTTGGTTATTCCGGATTCTTTCTGTGGAGTTGTGATGTGGTCTTGGCAATAATCATCATCTTGAGATTATGGTGAAATTTATATTTTTATATTTGAAATAATAGACCAAATGGGACACTGTGATTAAAAGAAAAAAGTTCCAGGAGTCAGGATCTTAGCCTCAAAAGACACCCACTCCTTGCAAACAGAGTTTCTGCACAAGATAGTATTGTCAGGGAGTGTTCCCGCAGGTGAACGCACATGACATCCGAGTTACGGTCTGCTCTTGCTATGTGTTACCTGTGTATATTTCCAACTGTATTTCAACTGAAATGCGTTGCGTGCACACACCAACACATTGTGAGAGCAAGTTTCTTCCTTACTTTTAATGCATTTTGCACTTTCCAGTTGCCTTTCTCCGGCAAAATGCATTTATGGATGCACTTCGACCAGTGTAAAAAAAAAAAAAAAAAAAAAATGAGACATATATAATAGAGACAGCCCAGATATCCCCTCACTTAAGATGAATTATAATCATAAATTAGGCTAAACTGAGCAGTACTTTTAGAAGAGAAAAATAAATAATAATAAATAAAATAATAATAAATATGTAACTGAACAAATAGGGTGGTCCTACAGTCTTAGTATATTGGGCTTTGCTGTAACATTTCATGTTTTACACCAAGCGCATTTCAGGTGTATCTACAAAACTGGAAAGCTGGGGAAAGATTGGTATTTCCAGCGGCAGTTCCAAGGTCCAGGAAGCAAACTGAGCATGGCACAAGTAAGTGTAGTTACATGCATAAAGAAGCATTGCCTGTCCAGGGTTTTAGGGGCTCATAAATTATCCTTTATGTCTTTTAAAGTGTCACGTGTATCATTGTACATATAAGGGCTCTATGTGCTAACATATCTGAGCCGGTGCAGTACTCCATTTGTAGACCAAAGTAGCATCATATGTAAGACTCTTTTCTAAGATATCACACAACTCTGCTCAGAAAATAGAGTAGAGCTCCGTTCTGCACATGATCTACGTCTCTCTTCCACTCTCATCACATCCTCCCATGCTCGGTTACAGGACTTTTTTCGGGCTGCACGCACTTTGTGGAATTTCCTCCCTCGCACAGTAAGACTTTCCTCTAGTCTCCAAACCTTCAAGCGTTCTCTGAAAACCCACCTCTTCAGACAAGCTTATGATATTCCTCAATCACCATCTTAATCTCCCTAGATTACCCTATTACCACCCTCTACACAGCTAACACAAGACGACAACCCTCTGACCAACATTGCTACACACACAGCCCACTCAATACTTTTACCTTTGCGTTCTAGCTGGTCCAGTGTGCAATATGATGTAGCACATGCCCTTGTGTTTCAAACTCCCATTGTCTCATAGATTGTAAGCTTGCGAGCAGGGTTCTCTTACCTCTCTGTCTGTATGTACTACCCAGTATTGTTTTATCAATGTTTGTTCCCAATTGTAAATCGCTACAGAATTTGCTGGCGCTATATAAATAAATGATGATGATGATGATGATGATGACTATCCCGGTGTTCCACAATGAAGACTGGCTTAATTTTTGTCATGTACTGTGCTTGACCTTGGTAGATTCTTTTTTTATTACTCTCATCCGTGAAATAAACACAAGTTCCATTTTGCTGCAGATATATATTTCACCCTTATGAGGGCCTAAAATGTGAATAAAATTGCTTGCTGAAAATGTTATGTACGAAGGTCACAGCTTTCTCTGGTATTCAAATTGTCATCCGACCCTTCACTCCTTCAAAAGATAATGCTTTCAATCAGCCGGCAGTGGGCTTTCTTTCAAGCGTTTTATGGTCTGCCATTTTTATGTTGCTTTACAAGTTTGTTGATATGTGATATTAATCTTGAAAGGCTTCATTGTGTTATTAATGATAGCATATTCCATCATGGGATTCAATCTCTGATCTGTAAACGGTGTGCCGGCCTTGCACTCTGAGCTGATCAGAGCTGGTATTAAAGATTAGCAATATAAGCAGGAACGAAGAAAGTCCTTTGAAACATGCTTTTTGCAATTCTGTGTACATAAATCACTAAAAGTGCTGTAAACGGCAAGATGTGACTGCAGACACTGAATTGAAAAAGCGGCAACTTCCTTGAGGATTTGCAAACAGATACCTTTACAAAACACTGCGCAGAAGCCTTTTGTTTGAGAGCTGTAGAGGGTGCGTTAACATCACAATAGATATAGATCCTAGCTAATAGGGAACAATTAATAGTGCGCTCATTCTCGGTTTTGGCAAAAAAAATAAAAATAATATGCAGAGATATCCAAGGATTCAGTCAGTATGGGGCTGAACTGCTGTAAAAATGTAATGATTTTTTTTCGTTAATGATTTTTCACTACAAACGATTTTCCTCTTATCTCATCACTTTTATTGTAATTAAAAATCCTTGTACACTCCGGGAATTTTTCCTTTTGCAAGTATAAAAGACAACACTTTTTTTTATGGTAAGGTGTCTAGATTCGATTGCAGAGGATTATAGAATAATATAGGAGAAAAATCTAGCTTAATATTATGTGAAATATTTTAAATTATGGGGTGGTTAGTTATTGAGGAGTACACTATATAGCAACTGGTAAACTCATTAATTAATTGATTTGCAGCAAGGTAATTATTATTGGGTCAGTGGAATTCCAATTTAATGTTATCTAGTCAATTTTAATTGCCTGGGCACATTATTTTATTTCCTTCATATTTTAGTACCGACTCAGTTTGCTTTCTTGTCGTGGCTTTTTTACTATTAACGGGATAAATATTTTTCCTGTTTTTTTAATTTCATTTGATTAATTATGTAAGATATAAGTTACGATATAAGTTATCGTGGACATATAGTCTTTATTTTTTGGGATGTTTAAATCTTCAACCATAACTAGAAGCTGCCATACCAGTAAGTCACAGCCTTAGATTCAGGGCAAAAGTGAAAAGTGCCCCCCCAGTGGGCAGATTATAGAAGAAAATTATATAATACTTGCCACCTGGTTTTGCCATGTAAAAAGTACTAACTGTTTTTTTCAGTTTGAGTCAATGCAGATAAAGGGCCTGATTCATTAAGGATCTTAAATGAAGAGGTATCTTATTTCAGTCTCCTGGACAAAACCATGTTACAATGCGAGGGGTGCAAATTAGTTTTCTGTTTTGCACATAAGTTAAATACTGACTGTTTTTTCATGTAGCACACAAATATCAACTTTAAATTTCAGTGTACAAATAAGCTATCAAGTATTTGTGTGCTACATGAAAAAACAGTCAGTATTTAACTTATGTGCAAAACAGAATACTAATTTGCACCTCTTGCATTGTAACATGTTTTTTTCCAGGAGACTGAAATAAGATACCTCTTCATTTAAGATCCTTAATGAATCAGGCCCAAAGTGTTCTTTATTCTAGTGATATACGGGATTGATGACATTCACACAACACTCAATATGATGCTGTCATGGTATTTTGCTCAAATGCACCAAATCAACAACTATCAGAAAATTTACTGATTGAGATATATATATATATATACACTGTATATACACACATACACATTCAGTGGTCACTTTTGGTACTTGATAGGACCCCCCTTTTGACACAAGAACAGCCTGAATATTTCCTGGCATGGATACAACAGGGTGCTGGTAGCATTCCTAAGGGATTCCGGGCCATTATGCCACCACTACCAGCCTGCAACATTTACATAAGGCAGGATGGATCCATGTCGTTTACGCCAAATTCTGACACAATACTTTATGTTACAGTAGAAATCAAAATGCGTCAGTGCGTTTTACTTTTTCACTTTTACTCTCTAGTTTTGGTGAGCCTGTGCCCACTGTGTCGTCTCAATGTCCCATTCTTAGCTTACAGCAGAGGAACCCGCTGAGGTCTTCTGCTGCTGTAGCTCATCCACTCCTAGGTTGACCGTGCTGTGCAGTCAGCTGATGCTCTTCTGCATACCACTGTTGTAAGGCTTGGCTATTTGAATTAATGGCAGCTTGAACCAGTCTGGCCATTCTCCTCTGACCTCTCTCCTTAGCAAGGGGTTTTTGGCCACAGAACTCACGCTCGCTGGATGTTTTCTGTTTTGTGCACTAAAGAGTATTGTGTGTGTGAAAATCACAGGAGTTCAGTGGTTTCTGAGATACTAAAAACACTTTGGCTCCAAAAATCATTCCACGGTCAAAGTCACTTAGATCACTTTTCTTCCCCATTCTGGTGTTTGGTCTGAACAACAACTGAACCTCTTGACCATGTCTGCATGCTCTTATGCATTGTGTTGCTGCTACATGTTTCTATCTATCTATCTATCTATCTATCTATCTATCTATCTATCTATCTATCTATCTATCTATCTCATATCTATCTATGTATCTATGTATCTATGTATCTATCTAACTATCTATCTATCTCATATCTATCTATCTATCTATCTATCTATCTATCTATCTATCTATCTAATATCTATCTATCTATCTTTCTATCTATCTATCTATCTATCTATCTATCTCATATCTATCTATGTATCTATGTATCTATCTATCTATCTCATATCTATCTATCTATCTATCTATCTATCTATCTATCTATCTATCTATCTATCTATCTATCTATCTAATATCTATCTATCTATCTAACTATCTATCTATCTATCTATCTATCTATCTATCTATATCTGCTTATCTCTCTCTCTGTTTATATTTATATATTATCTCATTGTAGTGTTGCTCTGATTTGCTATCGAGTTTTTCTTGCTTATTTCCAGATAATATAAAACACATTATTTAGTAAGTTGCACTAACCTATTATGCCTGAAACTCCTACCAGTGACACAAATGTGTTTATCGGGATATAAAATGAGAATTATTCTTTGTTCCAGTCCTTGGCCCTTGTTAAATGACCCTATGACATGCAGTGCTATTTAAGGTGGAATGACAACATAGAAACAGAGCTGAATTATGGGACCAGTGATGCTTACACAATTGTTCGCACATTTTTTTTTTTAAAATAAAGACATTGTTATTCTTCTCAGGTATTAGGCATGAATCTTGTAAACTACTTGCATGGTTTATTGCTGTTCTCGGGGAGTAATTTAATAACATATTGTTTATAAATTTTAATGAGCAAACATGAACATGTAAGAAGGCTGAAAAAAATCAGAAGGGAAAAAAATGGAAAGCAATTTACGGAGCTAACTATCAGCAGGGGTGTGTTCGTATTAACGAAGAAATAGAAATGGGTTTTGGCATGCAAATCTTAAGCACACAACAAGCAGAGATGAGTTTAATATTGATACAATATAAATGCTTCAAAATTATTTTCAATGCTGTTCTATTCTATATCAATGTGATGGAGGAGCCTTATTTAGGAAAGAAAGTGTTTGTATTTTTCACTGCCTATTGCTGTATCTCCGGTAATGGTCCAGCCATCATCATCATCATCTATTTATTTATATAGCGCCACTAATTCCGCAGCGCTTTACAGAGAACTCACTCACATCAGTCCCTGCCCCATTGGAGCTTACAGTCTAAACCCCCTAATAAACACACAGACCGGGAGAGGGCAATTTAATAGCAGCCAATTAACCTATCAGTATGTTTTTGGAGTGTGAGAGGAAACCGGAGCGCCCGGAGGAAACCCACGCAAGCAACTCTTGACCCCAGTGCTGTGAGGCAGAAATGCTAACCACTGAGCCACCGTGCTGCCTGTGTAATAGACTTGGGTTAACCCTATACACCATTGATAGGCAACGTGGTACACTGCAAGGGGCCGCGTGGTACTGCCCTCTCAGCTCAAAAGGGCTGCACAGTACCTTTAATCTCAGTTATAAGTTAAAACAATACATTTGTTAGTTTTCCATGCCCTTTAGATTTATATATGTCTTTAGTAACGCAGAGAATATTATAACAAAGACCAAACAACCTTCCTGCAGAATGGGGATGAGTGTTGTGGCACATGCCCATCAAACCTCCCCACATGGCCATCAAACCTCCCCACATGCCCATCAGACCTCCCCAAATGCTCTCAGATCTCCCCACATGCCCCTTATATGCCTATCAGCCACCCAACATGCCACCAACCCTATCCATATGCCCATCAGACATCCCCACATGCCCATCAGACCTCCTCACATGCCATCAGACCTGCTCAAATGCCCATCAGACTTCCTCAGATGCCCATCAGACCTCCTCACATGCCATCAGACCTCCCCAGACATGACCACCGGACCTCCTCACATGCCAACAGACCTCCTCATATGCCATCAGACCTCCTAACATGGCCAGCAGACCTCCTCACATGCCATCAGACCTCCACACATGCCCATCAGACCTCCTCACATGCCATCAGACCTCCCCACACACCCATCAGACCTCCTCACATGCCATCAGACCTCCCCACATGCCCATCAGACCTCCTCACATGCCATCAGACCTCCCCACATGCCCATCAGACCTCCTTACATGCCATCAGACCTTTCCACATGCCCATCAGACCTCCTTACATGCCATCAGACCTCCTCACATGCCATCAGACCTCCCCACATGCCCATCAGACCTCCCCACATGCCCATCAGACCTCCTTACATTCCATCAGACCTCCCCACATGCACATCAGACCTCCCCACATGCACATCAGATCTCCCCACATGCTCATCAGACCTCCACACATGCCATCAGACCACCCCACATGCTCATCAGACCTCCACACATGCCATCAGACCACCCCACATGCCCATCAGACCACCCCACATGCCCATCAGACCACCACACATGCCATCAGACTTCCCCACATGCCCATCAGACTTCCTCACATGCCATCAGACCTCCACACATGCCCATCAGGCTTCTCCACATGCCCATCAAACCTTTTCTATGCCCCTTACATGCCTATCAGATCCCCACATACTAATCAGCCTTCCCACATGACTATCAGTCTCCCCACATGTCTATCAGTCTCCCCACATGTCCATCAGTCTCCGCACATGTCTATCAGTCTCCGCACATGTCTATTAGTCTCCCCACATGTCCATCAGTTTCCGCACATGTCTATCAGTCTCCGCACATGTCTATCAGTCTCCCCACATGTCCATCAGTCTCCGCACATGTCTATCAGTCTCCGCACATGTCTATCAGTCTCCCCACAGATCCATCAGTCTCTGCACATGTCTATCAGTCTCCGCACATGCCATCTCATTTTACCACATATACTTACAGACCTCTCATAACTCCATATCTTAACTTTACCGCTGGAGTCTGTGCAGAGGAAGGATGGAGCAGGGAGAGCTACACTCTCTCCTCCATCCTTTACCGCTGCTCCCCTGATTGGATACATTATTACAGATTGACCTCCCTGCATTGTGAAGTGGAGGTCACATGACACAGACTACCAGCTGCTCAAATTTGGTGCAGCCGAGTGGGGTCTGACATCTCCCCCTGGCAGGAAGCCACATTAAAAGTGCATAGAGAGCTGCCACTTGGCCACCGCTGCTCTAGAAGGCCATTCTATGCTGCAGCATTAAGATTTCCCTTTACTGGAGCTAAGGTGCGCAGGCCAAACCATGATAAACAGCTCCAGACCATTATTCCTCATCCACCAAACTTTACAGTTGTTAGTACGCACTTGGGTAGGACGAGCTCTCCTAGCATCCGCCAAACCCAGATTTGTGGTTGGTTTTATGCACCTGTTAGCAATTGCTGAAATGGCCAAACACATACATCTGAAGGTGTGTCCACATACTTTTTGCCATGTAGTGTAAATATACGGTAGTATTTTTTTTATTTCCTGTAAAATTATTTATTAGAATGTTTCCTGTACAGTTTATTATAACAAGCCCCACAACCAGCATGGTTTATACAGGAGCATCACATTTAATGGAAGAATAGAAATGATTTGCCCATCAAATCTGCTCATTAAAGGAGATCTCCATTCTTCTCAAACATCCTTAAACCAACCTCCCCCAAATTAGTAGTACTGAGAGAATCCCTTCCTTGGTTCCCTTACTATTGGACCAAACCCCCCTTCCTTTATCTCCTGCCGTTCAATATTTTCCCCAGCCTACAAGTCATCTTGTCCCATAGGCTATACCAGTGTATGAGATGCTCTAGAAGCCTTACACAGGGAACACTGATTCAAGAATACAGGTGAAATGGACCAGGAGTGACCAGCGGAAAATGTCGGAGAATTAACTTCCCCCCATTAGAATGTGAATGAGTAAAACAGTGTCATATAGAAAACCATGCCCTATGGCAACTCTTTTACATAAAGCTACAACACTTAGCAAATATCAGCGTTAAAATTACCATACTAACGGTAATAATGCTCATCAATTATCGCAGTAACGGTAATGACGCGCACCACGCGTTGTTCTTTAGAACAATGCAGGGAATTAAGTCTCCCCCTTAGACAACTAAGTAACCATTAGTCCTAGTTGTCTGCCAAGTTTTGCCTTATGGAAAAGGGAAGGAGATGTGAGAGCGCAGACAACTATGATCTAAAATTCGCTTTATACATGTCGGCTGAAACCTCTAGAATCACAAGTAGGTAGGTTGGCGCAAACAAAAAGCACTTTAATACATGTTTTTTGTTTGTGACCATAAGTCAGCAGAAAAGGTAATAATACTTTGCAAATCATCTTACTATCAAAAAGGATATATGAATAAACATTTGGGGGGATTTCCTTTAAGTGAATAATTAACTCATTACCACCCACCCAATGCCTTTTGGTGTCATGCTGGCATGGACTCTAAACATCAATGATAGACTGTGACTCAGGAGAGATTCTCAGCGACTGTTATGAACGTTTGATGATTGCTAATTTATTTCGGCACAGTGGTCTATAGGACGTTGCGGTGTTTACAGAAAATTATACTTCCCTTTATCGGTGAATGAGCTGCTCAGTCTAAGAAGACTAGACTTGATTAGCTTTCATTGTAAGAAAATTAAAGTTAACTGATATAGCCCCCAGTTAACTTTAACTGAGGGGTATGTCAGCTCCAGCTAGACCAAACATACAATGGCTGTAACAATGGAAAACTCTCTGTAGTATCCCCCATCGCCTATTGGTCTACCAATAAAAGCAATAAAAAACAATATAAATAAAAGAGTAAAACAAAATAAAAAAATACCCCAATACTTTCTAGCCCCCCAAACTTTCCCTAAACTAAAGAAAATGTCACGTATATATATATATAGGAGAAGCCGATTCATGGACATATTTATAGGGGTGCAATAATTGCTGAATAATCATGAATATAATAATTGAAAAGAGGTTTTTTTAAAATTATTACCAAACTAAAACACAATGGGCCTGATTCATTAAAGAAAGTAAAGCAAAAAAAACGAGTAACTTTGCACCTTGCCAAAACCATGTTGTATTGGAGGGGGAGGTAAATTTAAATGTGGGGACAGATTTAAAATTGGAGTAGGGCATGTCCTAGATCAACTTTACATTTCAATGTAAATATAAAGCTATCAAGTATTTGTGTGCTACATGAAAAAACAGCCAGTATTTAACTTCTGTGAAAAATAATGAACTAATTTGCATTCCTTGCATTGTAACATGGTTTGTCCTGGAGAATATTTACTCCTTTTTTTTGCCTTACTTTCCTCAATGAGTCACAAAAAAAACAAAACAATACAAAATTCACTCTGATATGCTAACAAATCACAAAAAGTTATTGTTTAACCAGCTCGTAGCAGAAAATGTTAAAATGTTTCTGGTCACAAAACTACAAAGTCCCCCAGTCATTAAGCAGTTACAGGCACATTTCAATCTTTATTCTCTCACTTCTTACACATGTTCTGGAGATTCTGTATTTAAGATGATTTCTAGAGGTCTGGTTGTATTATAACATGTACACTGCGTGCTTTCAGTATGTATTGTCAGTTTGCATATTACCTTTGAAAACAGTGAGAATTTTCACACCTTGGATGAAAATAACAATGTTGTATCCCACTAACCGAGAGTCTAACAAGATCGTCTAATAATAACAGAATCTTCAGCACAAAGTTTATATGAAAAGGGATCATAAAAAAATAAATAAAAATAAAATTCTCAAAAGTATTTCTGCACGCTGAAGATGCAGCTGCTTTAATGGATAAGAAGATTTATTTCCCGTGTTCAACAGAATCATTCATTACTTCTCAGAAATTATAATTCTCTTTTTAAATATTTTTTTTTATTATTTTTTTATTTTTTATTACTTTGATCAGCCGTGCTTTGTATGTGTTTCTGCCACCATTGATAGGTTCTATTACAGTTCATTAGTGGTAACCATGGTAATGACATTTAGAGACACTGATTAATTACACCACCTAATGAATCAAGTCTCAAGATTAGAAGCGCCATCAAAGAGAGAAAAGTTATTATATGAAAACACAATCACAAAAGACCCGAGAAAGCGATCTGCCACCAAACGCAGTCATGTGAATACAGCAATATAAACACGGAGGACTGTCTTCACTAAATGGTGTATAACGCCAGTTCCATGATGAATGGGAGCTAAAGTGGAACGTAATTAAAAACTTTAACCCAAGTCATTTAACCTCCGGAACATATAATCCACTACATGTTTTTACGTAAAATCTCACAGCTCAATTCAAGGTTAAACTTTGAAACCACAAGGGATAGGCATAAAACATTTTAATTATATTTATGGCATTAAATAAAAATAGCTAACATAGACAAAAATATCTTTGTACATAAAAATAATAAAAAACACCAACCCCCCACATTTATTCCCCAAGAAAGCAATATAATAGGAAATATGGATCTCTGATCTACTAAACATCTTCTCCTCCTAATTAGTAGAGATGCTCAGGCTCGGTTCCTTGGGAACCGAACACACCCGAACTTAGGGAATCCGAATACCCAGCTGAGTCGGTTCGGTACTGTCGCGCGCCCACGGAATCGAAAACGAGGCAAAATGTCATTGTGACATCGCCGGATCTCGGATTTCGCAAGTTTTGAATTCCTTTTTAAGATCCAACATAGCAGGGGGTGGTTGGGAGGGAGGACGGTCCCAAGGACAATTCCATCTTGCCCCATTTTTCTTTTCTGCCACTGCTGTGTGCCAATGTGTCCTAGATGTGCTAGGAACTGTCGTGTGTTTGTGTCGTTGCTCTGTCGCTTACCATCCAGCCAGGTCGCTGCAGTATTTGTCCGAAAGTGTATGAAAATAATATTGTGACATGTGAGGTGGTCAAAATTGACTGCAAATGACTTGAAATTAGTGTTATTGAGGTTAATAATAATGTAGGAACAAAAAAGGAGCAAAATTATGGGATTTTAGCATATTTTAGTTTTTTTTCTAAAATATCCTAATCCAAAACCAAAACCAAAACACAAAGCTAATCCAGATCCAAAACCAAAACCAGTTCACAGGGGTCAGTGAGCATCTCTAATAATTAGTAGTACGGCGGGGGTCCTTCCCTTGTTACATTTTGTTGTACAGTATTTATAAACCACAATTAAAATTAGATAAAATGTAGATCAACCGGGATGAAAATTGCACTCAATATGAATCTGACTTTTATACTAACTGTAAAGTAATGTTGTACGTACTGCATATGAATAATATACAGTTATTGGAGTAGTAAAAATCAATAGTCCAAAACCTCACTTTAGCAAGACCCCCTTGTAGGAAATAGATAGTCCCTTTCCTTGGGAACCACCCCTGTTACGTGAAGCCAGGTGTCAGATCATGCTGCAGTGCTGTGTGTTGGGAATGTTCAGGTAACAGGGAGGTGCCTGAAGGAAGGGGGGTGGGCTTGCTATTTAGGGGGGCATTTTTTTATTGAGTCGGACTTATCCAAAAGAGTGCCACCCTTTTAAGGTTCTTTATTTATTGTCCTTACTTCCCTTGAAAAGTGAAATAGTTGGAAGTCGTCTTCTGTAAAATGTCTAGTTAGTGTAATAAAACAGACACTAATATAAACTTCTAGTACAGGTGATAAGGTGTCTTCTCCTAAAGCAGCCGCCTTTCCTGTAGAGCCCTGGTGACAGCTGGGATGAAGAGGCGGAAGGGACGTCCCGGTTGTCAGGGAAAGAGACGAGCCACGGGAGCTCGTGACAGACATTTTAGCAATAAATAGTGTGGATTGTACCCTCTGTGGTTTCCTTTTAATCAACAATTATTATTACCATTTATTTATATAGCGCCACTAATTCCGCAGCGCTGTACAGAGTACCCACTCACATCAGTCCCTGCCCCATTGGGCTTACAGTCTAAATTCCCTAACACACACACAGACTAGGGTTAATATGTTAGCAGCCAATTAACCTACCAGTATGTTTTTGGAGTGTGGGAGGAAACAGGAGCACCCAGAGGAAACCCACGCAAACACGGGAGAACATACAAACTCCTCACAGATAAGGCCATGGTCTGGAATTGAACTCATGACCCAGTGCTGTAAGGCAGAAGTGCTAACCACTTAGCCACCATGCTGCCCAACAATGGCACCTATCTAGATAGCATAAATGTATTGTCCACATTTTGACAGACCCCCCCCCCCCCCTGTCGCTGTAGAATGAGCAACAGGGAATGTTCAATACTACAATGAATGGTGGATAAAAACATTTTGGGAAATAAAGTCTCACTACCCACAAATAACACTAAAAATGGGAAGATAATTCCTAGAACAAACAGTTAAATTTGCTAATGTTTCATGAGCAGTGGTGTCTAAAGGATGTCGGCATGGAACTCCAAGGGATAATCATCATCAGCAAAGGGCAACAGGGGACGGAAGTGCGTTGAAGTAGGATTAGGATATCCATGCATTAATTCAAAGTACAAGGAAAAACAGACAAGCAACCGCAGATTAATTAACTTCAAATGTCATTCTGTAGCGCAAGCAGCCAGTTTAATCGAAAATAGTCCTACGAGAACTTTAGGATATTATAGTCAGGTTACAGTGCGTTAATCTGTCATCGCACCTGGCAATAATTTTTTGCAAGTTCAGTGATGCAAACAGCACACGGACTACTGGGCAGTGTAGGGAGGTGATATGATCAGACGAAACAAATGGATGAGGCCATGTATACTCTCACCTAAAGAACTTTACAACCCTGAGTGCTTCTTTCCAACAATGAAGGGTTAAGGGTTTTCTGTAAATTTGCGGGAAGCAATTTTCTAGCATGGTCGGAAGCAGTCATTTCATCATCATCATCATCATCATCAACATTTATTTATATAGCGCCAGCAAGTTCGTAGCGCTTTACAATTGGGAACAAACATTAATAAGACAATACTGGGTAGTACATACAGACAGAGAGGTAAGAGAACCCTGCTCGCAAGCTTACAATCTATAGGACAATGGTAGTTTGAAACACAAGGGCATGCGCTACATCATATTGCACAATGGACCAGCTAGAATGCAAAGGTAAAAGTATTGAGTGGGCTGTATGTGTGGCAATGTTGGTCAGAGGGTTGTTGTCTTGCGTTAGCTGTGTAGAGGGTGGTAATAGGGTAATCTAGGGAGATTAAGATAGTGGTTGAGGAATATCATAAGCTTGTCTGAAGAGGTGGGTTATCAGAGAACGCTTGAAGGTTTGAAGACTAGAGGAAAGTCTTACTGTGTGAGGGAGGGAATTCCACAAAGTGGGTGCAGCCCGGAAAAAGTCCTGTAACCAAGAAAGGGAGGATGTGATGAGAGTGGAAGAGAGACGTAGATCTTGTGTAGAACGGAGGTGTCGAGTAGGGAGATATTTTGAGACAAGTTAGGAAATGTTGGTCGGTGCAATTTTGTTGACGGCCTTGTATGTTAGTAGAAGAATTTTATGTTGGATTCGTTGATATACAGGCAGCCAATGTAGAGACTGACAGAGTGGCTCAGCAGAGGAATAACGGTTTGCAAGGAAAATCAATCTAGCCGCTGCGTGCAAAATAGATTGTAGGGGTTCGAGTCTGACTTTGGGAAGACCAGTAAGGAGGGAATTGCAATAGTCGATGCGGGAGATGATGAGTGCATGAATTAATGTTTTCGCGGTGTCTTGTGTCAGATATGTGCGTATTCTGGAAATGTTCTTTAGATGTATGTAACATGATTTAGATATAGAGTTGATGTGGGGAATAAACGACAGTTGTGAGTCAAGGATTCATTTCTTTAGAAGGTAAAGTCAATGCTAACTGCTAATTACTAGGGCTAAGTGATTATCTTCATCCCATGTTGCAGTACCTCTTACCTAAATGGAGGAGTGTCTTTCAGGATGACAATGGCACCATCATCAGATCACATGTGGTTGCCCACTCCTTTGATGGGCATGGCACTGATGATATTCATATGTCATGGTCTTCTCAGTCACCTGATATGAACCAGATGTCAATTGAGTGACTATCTTGTAGTAGAACAGTGTGGCATTCCTCTTGCATAATTTCACACATTGGTAGACTCACACCAAGGTGCATACAAGACATACTGGATTCACATGATGACCCCATGACCTCTTAAGTGATTTTGTAATAGTATTTCCATTCGTTGTGTGTATATCTATACGTATATTTAATACTGTTGATCAATATTTTTGCCCACATAGTAATTAAAAATAAATTGGATTTATTTTAGCAAAAGATTCTTCTTCCTTGGTCAATGGTCCATGCATCCAATTGAAAGAAATAATTGTTATAATGTCTGCACCATTTGGAAATCATTCGCAAAGTGCAAAACGGGAGCTTTGCAGCTGAAAAACTATTTTTGGCCCTGCCATGTGCCTCACATTGCATTGGAGCCGTTAGACATCCGATAAAGTGCATGGGTTTGCGGTGAAAGATTTAAGCATTCGCAGAGGAGCAGCAGTTATCACAAGTAGAGGGGAGGGGACGAACAGAGTGAAGGCGTTCCCAGTGAAGTACGGAGTCGGCACACCGTGTTTTGCAGAGCAGTGCAGAACTGTGATTTCAGTTTGCAGAGTGAGAATATTTTAATGCGAGGGGTGGAGAGGGTACATTTTCAGAAGCATATTTTGCAGTGCAAAAGAACACATAGCCCTTTGCTGAATTGCACCAGCTCAGGTTTGATGGAGATTGGGGTGGGTATATTTACTAAATTGGAGATGTTGCCTATAGCAACCAATCAAATTCTAGTTATCATTTATTTAGTACATTCTACAAAATGTTAACTAGAATCTGATTGGTTGCTATAGGCTTCATCTCCACCTTTTCAAACCCGCAGTTTAGTAAATACACCCCCAAGTGTTTTACCGGGACCCATTTTGCACCTACATGTTGCAGATCAGCGGAGAAATGCATACCCATTAGCACTTTGAATAATATAATAAAACAATTCACACACAAAAAATTTCCACAGGTAGTCAGTGCCCATGTTCCCACACTTGCATGACTAATATAAGCCATAAAGGAGGACATACAAATATACCAGAAAAAAGAAGAAAAAGTTCATTTAATTCAAGAGGGGGGGGGGGGGGGGACAGTATATGGGGGGAAGGGGGAAGTCTTGATGTGAAATCTTGCAGCGTTCCACAAAGCCTAAAGACTTCCTCGTCTCTCCTCTCATTGAGGTGTATTACTAGTTACATTTTATATATATATATATATATATATATATATATATATATATATATATATATATATATATATATACACAGAGAGAGAGAGAAAGAAAGAGAGAATTTTATCACGAGAACATTTTAGAGATTATTAATACTCCAATGCCATCACATGCAAAACAACATTTGCCTGAACTCTGTTATTTGTCAATAAGCAAATTAGCAAATTATATAAACCACAAGTGAAGCACAATTTATGATGATGGCTAAGGAAGGATAAAGTGGAGAATCTGTGAAAACCTGTGATAGTTCACAGATTAATTTAGCTGTGAATAGTTTTGGCTATATGAGTTAATTGCAAAGTCCATTATATGCCATGCCACACGCTGTTCCCTGCAATAAAATCTGATTCCTCTGGATATAATGATAGAATTATTGGAGCAGGAATGGATTAAGCATCGTGTCTATCAAGGACCACCTATAGGCAAGTTTCTTCTGTGAGTCAAACATACTTGTCTGCCTATATCTGGCTGATTGCATACTGTTATTTAATGAACTAAATAAAATAATAATAAGTAATAATAATAATAATTTATTGTGCAATTTAATTGGGCCATGGTCATTGTCAGGTACAAATGCTACTTATAATTTAATTTTAATAAATATGAATTCAACCTATAGATTGCCATAAACTGGTCCAAATCATGGGCCTGATTCATTAAGGATCTTAACTTGAGAAATTTCTTATTTCAGTCTCCTGGACAAAACCATGTTACAATGCAAGGGGTGCAAATTAGTATTCTGTTTTGCACATAAGTTAAATACTGACTGTTTTTTTCATGTAGCACACAAATACTTGATAGCTTATTTGTACACTGAAATTTAAAGTTGATATTTGTGTGCTACATGAAAAACAGTCAGTATTTAACTTATGTGCAAAACAGAACACTCATTTGCACCCCTTGCATTGTAACATGGTTTTGTCCAGGAGACTGAAATAAGAAGTTTCTCAAGCTAAGATCCTTAATGAAGGCCCCATGTTCATAGATGAAGTGGGAGTAAGGCCCACCCAGCTGATAATGTGTTCCTTGGTCCCTGGTTAAACACATAACTATTCTGAAATTTCTGCATTATCTGTGAATGTACTTAACGTACACATGCGCTACTATTTATGGAAGAATTT
The DNA here is from genome assembly GCF_038048845.1 of Mixophyes fleayi. Lineage (NCBI taxonomy): Eukaryota > Metazoa > Chordata > Amphibia > Anura > Limnodynastidae > Mixophyes > Mixophyes fleayi. The sequence continues at coordinate 18,552,351 of NC_134406.1, read as the reverse complement.
GCCATCGATTATAATGCTTTACTCGCAACAGATGCGTTAAGAAATCCATGGCAGTCAAAGCAGAGAAATGATCATAGAGATGTCTTCAGTCTGTTTTTTCGAGTTTGGCAGTCAAAGTAATAAGAGATACAGAGGCCAGAAGGTTATATTTGTTTTTGCTGGTAACTGACCCTATATAAGACCTCATCATCACTGAACAGATGCCTGTAAACTGCAATTCACATATGTCTCACATGTAAATAATATTGAGCGCCCGGATATCTTCAAAATCAATTGCAAATTGGGAGCGTGTACGGTATGTATCCTCGGAATCTTCTTTTTCTTGAGACTGATATACAGAATGTGGCATCAGGAAGCCATAACATAGATTGGCAAGATCCGTCCTGGCTGAGTATTAGGGGTAAAGATAAGAAACATTCCTGTAGTGCCAATTGGCACCCATTTATGCCTAAAATTAAAACGTACTTGCTATTAAATGTGAACTGCATGTAGCCCCCCTCCCCCATTTATGATAAAAATACCTTCTTATTTTTTAAAACTAACCCCCCTTATCCATGTTACCTGTATTGTTCGGATCCTTTAAATTGGACATAGAACCTTACTTATCGGTAATCTATGGCAAGGTCCCTGTTGGTCCTACTCCATTCCACTTTACTATCTCCATGATGCCGACATTCAAAGACTCAGAGCCAATAGTTATTGCGCTGGAGCTTCAATAGGTATATGAGTTGGCGGACTGAAGCTGCAAGAGGAGACTCTGACAAAGGATCTGCTGCGGCCTACTCTGGAATCAGGCTTCCACCTGATGTTATCAGAGACCCAACTAGGGAGAAGAAGTAATAAAGATTGGAGACCGTGGGGAAGAGGAATGAGCACTAGAGAAGACACAGAGGAGGTCATGTTGAGTTGGATGTAAGTCCAACTCGCAAGCGCAAAAAAAAATAATCACTTTTTACTACCGCACATGCACAGTTGACTAATCTACTTCTCAGTCGGCTCTTAGACTGAGATTTATCTCCCCCTTGCACATGTCTACCCTTAGGTATAGAAAGTAAGGGTGTGTTAATAATTGGTACTGTGCTGAGTGGGAAGTAGTCCCAGATAGGCCTCTGGGAGCACACTGTCACAGTCGTCTGTATTTCTTGATCCGATTCGGGACCCTTGGGACTAGCTGGAGCAGGACTGAAACAGAACCTAGCAGCCTGGATGATCTTCCTGCTCATGTTCTTGCTGAATGTAGAATACAGCAGGGGAATGAGCAGTCTGGAAATGCTGACAGGAACAGAGTACTTGGTAATGCAGACAGGAACAGAGCACTTGATAATTCTGACAGGAACAGAGCACTTGGTAATGCTGACAGGAACAGAGCACTTGGTAATGCTGACAGGAACAGAGCACTTGGTAATGCTGACAGGAACAGAGCACTTGGAAATGCTGACAGGAACAGAGCACTTGGAAATGCTGACAGGAACAGAGCACTTGGAAATGCTGACAGGAACACTGGAGCCAAGAACTATTCTCTGGAGAGAAGTGTGTTGTTCTGGCAATGAACAGATCACAGCAGTAGGTTTAAATAGGGTGTCACAAACAACTATTGGCTGAACAGTTCATGTGATCACAGCTACTGAATCTGGTTGGTCTGGAAAGATCACCTGACTGCATCCAAGATGGCCACGCCCATGCAGCAGAACAAACAGTATGTGTTTGTTTACAAATGGAGATGTGGAGGACGGGAATGCTGCAAACGACAAGAAGGGACCCAGGTATCCATGTTATGACAGTGGCGGATGAGGTAAGTGCGGCTAAGATCCCGATGTGTGACACATACTATACCAAGCTGCATGTATTATATGCAACAACCAAGGTATGGGCCCGATATCATTAGGGGTCAGTAGAAGTTGTAAGTTACAGACATCAGGCAGATGAGGATGTAACTATCAACCCACGCCATACTTAGACATGATCTGCACTGTAGTTAAATATGCCATAAATAAAGTCACTTCCCCTGATTTGGCATTTTTTAATGTGAGTGTGGGTCCCTTAGGAGTAATTGAAGTGTTTTGTTCTTAATTTAGCCTGTCCAGCATATTTTCTTTCTCATAGCCCCCGTAGCGTAGCGCTTTAAACAACGGCTGGGATGAAACTTTAACCCATCCTTTTAATAATAAACAGATATGACAAATCTAGATTCAATTACTGAAATTAACATTTGTATTGACATTCAATCTTCTTACAACCATTCACCCTATCTAACACAACAAAAATAAATGCAGTATACAAATCAATTTTCTCACTGAATTATTAAGCACAAATCAAACACACTGAGCTTTAAGCTTGAATAACAATGTAGAATAATATCACATTCCAATATCGCGTTTTGATCCAAACTGCTTGGTTTTGTGCAGTGTGCTATGACATTGAATTAGCAGTGGGAATTGAAAATACTGGTGGGGGATAACAACCTATAATAAGAACTATCCCCTACCCTTTGCTTAGTATCGTGTGTCCTTTTTGTTTTATTTTACCTTATTCTTTACTGTACTACTCTTTTCATCTTCAAAGATCCTGACCTGCTGAAATAAATAATTTTGCTCTAGATATATCTATATTTTTATGATCATCCCCTTCGCCCCAATATTCTGTACTGGACTTACTAAAGTGTAAAAGGTCACGTGATGCCCTGAAATTTAATTTAATATTGTAACATAAATTATAACTCCAAGGGCTAGATTTACTTAACTGCGGATTTGAAGAAGTGCAGATGTTGCCTATAGCAACCAATCAGATTCTAGCTTTAATTTTGTAGAATGCACTAAATAGCTAGAATCTGATTGGTTGCTATAGGCAACATCTCCACTTTTTCAAACATGTCGTTTAGTAAATATACCCCCAAGTCTCTTTTTTTTTCAAAGACATCCCTCCCTATTTTTTTAAAATTTATTATTTTATTTTAATTTCATGCCGGAGTTCAAGGTTTCCCAAATCCAATCTTCAGAAATCCCCCCACAGATCATGTTTTCCATATCTCCTTACTGGCGCACAGGTGTATTCAGAACTGACTGACAAATGTTATAAGATCCACAGGTGGTACTAAATTTTTCCCTTGTGACCAGGAAAACCTGCACTGTTTGGGGGCTTCCACGAGGACCAGATTTGGGGAACCCTGTTGATAGAAAGCTTTGCAGTGACGGTTTTCGGGCTCTCCGCACTGTTAGGGGTTAACAGTCTTCCGGGCTGAATATTAGTAGGGAGAGCCATAAGTAATAACAGCTGTTTTCTCCAATGATCTGTTACATTAAATGAGACAGACCTGAATATTAAGGTGCAAAGATCTCTAAGTCTCTAAGGCAAGGTTGCTGCTCTGGTCAACTTTACTACAGGTGTGATAAAACTGAGCTGTGTCCAGGCGCTTGCTGAACACAATTCAAGGGCTAGATTTACTAAACTGCAGGTTTGAAAAAGTGGAGATGTTGCCTATAGCAACCAATCATATTCTAGCTGTCATTTTGTAGAATGTGCTAAATAAATGATAACTAGAATCTGATTGGTTGCTATAGGCAACATCTCCACTTTTTCAAACCCGCAGTTTAGTAAATATACCCCCAAGTCTGTTTGAAATAAGGCTAATTTTCCTCTATCGGGGTTTATACAGTGAGCACCGATTGGCTGCAAAAACCATTTTCTTAAGGCCAACGACGGTTCCAGAGTTCAGTGTTTATTTCCTTTTAGATATCAACTCACTCTATGTTACAGAGCTAAGCAGGTCATTCTTGCCATTATAATTACGGAGTGTTGCCATGCGCTCTTAGCCTTATATATTTCTTTGGAAAGTCATTGAAGAAAGAAAAGTTAACTCCAGATGAATAGATGTGTTCAAAATAGCACAAGAGTTGAATTTCGACCGGTGGTGGATTAAAACTGCCATAGGACCCTGGCACTGGTCCTACGTACCCCACCTATGGCACCGAAGTATTCCTGAGTACCTTTTTAATTTACATTTTCAGTAGACCACATGTGTTCTAAGTATTAAAAAACAGCAATAGCATCTGCCTAAGTTTATTACAATATACTACAAGTCTCTCACCCCGAAAATCACTTTGTCAATTGTCAAAGTTATAAGAGGTGCAAGATCGGTGATGGAACCCATGCAATCCTCTGAGTCCTCACCTTTGTCCCATAGATTCTCAATATTTTATTGTCCTATTTGTTATATCTTGCAACGCTGGTTTAAAATGTCTGCTGCTAAATGTATTTTTTTAAGTTATTACTGAGATTAGGGGTAAAGTGCGGCACTTTTGAAGGTATGAGGCCACCAATGCGCCCACAGAAGTGTACAAATTTGCCTATCATTGTGCTCTGTAATCATGATCAATAATTCCGGTGGCTGCATCATATACAGAATGCTTCTCTCTCATCTTGTTCCAGACAGAATACAATGTACTAAAAATGCAACTTGAGTAATTTTGTCGGACTGTCCGTGCGCACAACTTGTGTCCATATTGTGAGTCACACTTGCATCCTCTTGGACTTGGTATATAAGGTCAGGGACATTCATATGTAAGTGCAGTACAGTAAGAGAGTGTTGGTGCAATTCAAACACAATTTGGGCTCAAACACATCTTAAAAATACGCCTGTTAAGAGGCGTAACCTTTGCATAATCCATAGGTTTGGTACAAGTTTACTTACAGATGATGATGATGACGTTTGTATCTTTGCATTGTACCCATTTATACTTTAAATGTAAAGTTGCATGTATCTCAAAATACAGCCACAGTAATGTAAGTTTATGGATTCGATTTTGCATCTACGGAAACGTCGCCAATTTTGCTTTCAGTTCTAAACGAGGCCCAATGTGAGAGCTTGTCTGAGCGAGCCCTCCGTACTAGGTTCATGCTGTGGGGAGACTGATTGACAAGAGGGACATACTCCAGAAATGTCTCCTACTTGTGACCTCTGCATAAGATATTTCAGCCACGATACAGTCATTTGTTTTGCATATTTTTGCTTTTGTTCCTTTACTTTTTTTGTACATTGTATGAACTGTCAGTTATGGAATTGAGTGATTTTGCTGGTGGACCATGAGTAACAAATCTACAGAAAAATTGTCTCTACTTTCAGTGCAGAATTAATAATGTGTTTCCTTTTAATCACTAGAATATTATCTACAGAATCTATAATATTGTAATTGTTGTTAAAGATACCTAACACTGACATAATAAGCTGAATGCAAAAAATAATACTAAACAATGATTAATGATTATGGGCCTGATTCATTAAGGATCTTAACTTCTTATTTCAGTCTTCTGGACAAAACCATGTTACAATGCAAGGGGTGCAAATTAATATTTTGTTTTGCACATAAGTTAAATACTGACTGTTTTTTAGGCAAGTTTCCCTTTACAAGGCAGCGCCGCTTTAAATTTTAGCTGTCATCTCGCCGATTTCCGGCGACTTGAAGAAACCAGAGTATGATACATTTACCCCCTAATGTGAAGATATTACACAATTTCAGCATAATGAAGAAAAACACATAATTGCTCATATTTAAGTCAAACAGTATAACACAAGTGAGTTGTACATGCCTAATGAGCAGGCGCGGGCTGGCAGGTTTCAGCCCAGGGGGCGCACAGGGTGCCGCATCACATGACATGCGATGCGGGCGCCGGTTATTACGCGGAAATATTGCATCGGGGAGCTGGGCGGCCGGCCCTAACAATGGTTAGACCGAGCGGCCCGGGGGACCGATGCCCTCCTGCCCCCGGTCCCAGCCCACCTCTGCTAATGAGTGCATAAATATAAAGGACAGATTTATCAAGAGCATTGGCACATAACGAGAAAGAAATGTTAGGAAATACAGTTTACAATTTCCAGTTTCAGCCACAGGATACTGCTCATATGTAAGTTATTTTGTGTTCATGGAGGTGGATAGATCTACAAGTATTTGTAGATTAGAACATCTTCTTTATTTTGAAAACACCATCATCATCATCACCATTTATTTATATAGCGCCACTAATTCGGCAGCGCTGTACAGAGACCTCACTCACATCAGTCCCTGCCCCATTGGAGCTTACAGTCTAAATTCCCTAACATACACACACACACACACATACACACACACACACACACACACACACACACACACACACACACACACACACAGAGACACACAGACTAGGGTCAATTTGTTAGCAGCCAATTAACCTACCAGTATGTTTTTTTGGAGTGTGGGAGGAAACCGGAGCACCCAGAGGAAACCCACGCAAACACGGGGAGAACATACAAACCCCTCACAGATAAGGCCAAGAAATTGAACTTATGACCCCAGTCCTGTAATGCAGAAGTGCTAACCACTTAGCCACCGTGCTGCCCCAAACGGATAGATTAATGGGGTACTGAGCCAAAATTGAATAATACACAGAAAAAACCCAGGGGAATTGGTGATTTCCATCTGTACATTATTTAGTAGTGGCTGCTCTCATTGTGGCCCAAGACCTCAACAAGTGATCTTAATTAGATCAGTGTATGTCTAGGTATGCAGACAAATGTCACAGAGAGGGTTAAATATCCTATTACAGAATTAAATTGTTAGTGGAGATACTCATCTTAATGGGGTCACCTTGTCATGGTAGATAGGCTTCCACAATTTGATCAAAATGTGCACCAAGAATCAGAATCCAGTTATTATATTAAGTAGCAATATTGCAGAGTTTACATACACATGTTTCCTATTGTGGTTAATATGCTTTATGGGCCTGATTCATTAAGGAAAGTTAAGCAAAAAATTTAGTAAGTTTTCTTACTCAAGTTTTCTGGACAAAACCATGTTACAATGCAAGGGGTGCAAATCAGTTTATTATTTTGCACATAAGGAAAATACTGCCTGTTTTTATGTAGTAAACAAATACTTGGTAGCTGTAAAGTTGATCTAGGACATGCTTTACCCTAACTATAAATCTGATATCACATTTTAAATGTACCTCCCCCTCCAATGCAACATGGTTTTGACTATGTGCCTAAAGGGTGTCTAGTTGATATAGTCAGCAACAGCAGTGTGTCACCTTTCCATATATTTGATGAATTTGTTTTCCATTAGATGCAAGCTTCCTTTCTGAAAACAAGGGCACTTTTGAGTCCTTTTTAAATTGAAATAGGTAAAGTCCATCTAATGGACATTGAAATAAATACTCCTGAACACATTACAAGATGTGTAACTCTGGTAGCCACGGCAAGAAGCTTCTACTGATCCTAGATACATACAATAAGGTAATAATCCACGGCTACACTGGCTATAACTGAAATATGACCTTGACAATAAAGTTCAGTTAATAATAGAACAATTATCAGTACATTAGCAGGGGCGCACGCAGGATTGTAAGGAGGGGTTTCCCCCCCTCCCCCCCACCGAAGAAAAAAAAAAGGGAGAGAGCTCCGTTTCGGCAGCACTGTACTATACAGCAGTCGCGGCTCTGTCAAAGAAGCGTCGCGGCGGTGCTGTATAGTACACTGCACTATGTGGGGCACTTTGTTAGCGGAGGGGAAGGGTTTCTGGAGACCCAGAAACCCCCCCTGCGTGTGCCACTGATTAGATCATGCACCTTCTAATGTGATATATAAAGACATTAGTGGTAAATGAATCAAGCTGAGAGTTTTCGGCGGGTTTGAAAAACCAATCAGATTCTAGCTATCATTTATTTAGTACATTCTACAAAATGACAGCTAGAATCTGATTGGTTGCTATAGGCAACATCTACACTTTTCAAACCTGCCGGAAAACTCTCAGCTTGATACATTTACCCCTAGGAATCACTAAGGAGTTCCATAACTTATAAAATTAGATTTTATTAGACCATACCTTGCAGTTGCCTGTCTCCTGATTAAGTTGTGTGGTTGGAAAGAGGCCTTGGATGTGTGGAGAATGGGTTCTAGAGCATTCACCAAGGGGGGTAGTACAGTAGATACCAATATTCATGTAGTAGCCTAGTTTTTCATAGAATATGTCTATTCTGTACTCAAAGTGGGCAGCACAGTGGCTTAGTAGTTAGCACTTCTGTCTCACAGCGCTGGGGTCATGAGTTCAATTCCCGACCATGGCCTTATCTGTGTGGAGTTTGTATGTTCTCCCTGTGTTTCTGTGGGTTTCCTCCGGGTGGTCCGGTTTCCTCCCACACTCCCAAAACATACTGATAGGTTAACTAACTGCTATTAAAATTGACCCTAGTCTCTCTCTCTCTCTGTCTGTGTGTGTATATTAGGGAATTTAGACTGTAGGCTCCAATGGGGCAGGGACTGATGTGAGTGAGTTCTCTGTAGAGCGCTGCGGAATTTGTGGCGCTATATAAATAAATGGTGAAGATGATGATGAAAGAAAGTTCAGGCATTGCATGGACAACATCTTATAGATTACCAAGATATTGTACAGAGGTCTCAAATTGTACACACACACACACATATATATATATATATATATATATATATATATATATATATATATATATATATATATATATATATATATTACTCAACAATATTAATAACAAAAAAATTAACCGCTTGTGTCTGTATTGAAATCTCTTCCCCAGATTTACATATATCCCCTATAGCGCCTTATTATATATTATACACAAAATCCCCACTGATTGGAATTTCTACAGATATATGTAGTTCAAGTGAAGGTCAGTGTGTTAAAGGTTGAACTAATTTCCTTTTTCAAGGTTTCAATTCTAATCTTATTGCGTAAAAATAAATATCTACCTTCTGTCAAATCCTCCGTAATGTCTCTACCACACAAGGACATATTACAATTGCCGGAATGGAATTCCATACATTACGCCGTGCTGCGCTCGTTTCTGTTAATAGACTGTTATCATGTGTGTGGAATTTGTTTTTTAATTGCCTCATCAATATTTAATCAATTTGTAATTTATGTACAGCCTCTGTGTCCTTAGTATGGGCTTTATTAATAAACTGGGCGAATACATTAATGATGCAAAGACGTAGCATCGGACAGTGCGAAGACTCTGAGTCCTAGATTTACTAAACTGCGGGTTTGAAAAAGTGGAGATGTTTGGTTGCTATAGGCAACGTCTCCACTTTTTCAAACCCCCAGTTTAGTAAATATACCTCTTAGTCTCCTGGTGATGTTGCAGGCCCCCCTTTGTACCTGTTGTGCCGATGTGCATGAGAATATGGGGGCTTTCTTGCTCTTGAGGGTGAACAAACTGAAATAAATTGAGCCATAAATATAGATAGCAGTCAAGTCACCATTATACACCGATCACAACCAGATTACAAAAAACATGTTGTTATATGATGAGAATATGCTGTAAAAGTCCCAGATTTTGACATCGGAGGTGGCATCATATTCCTCTCCCGAATGTTAGCTCCCGCGGCAACGGTTCTCTATACCTTCTGTCTATTGTCTTTCCATTATTGTAAGGCTAGGTACACACTTTAGGTTTTTCTGACAATTATCGGGTCAATCAGCCGATATATGACCAGATATCGTGTTAGTGTGTATACTTACACGATGAACGACAGTCTTTCCAAAGTGCAGATTGTCATTTCATTTGGTTGGTCGTACTGTTTAATAATCTTGTTCCAATCACCTTCCTATCACGTAGTGTGTATGCACTCATGATCCCGATCTCCATAGAGTTTACAGAGCCATGATCTTTTCAGCGGCACAGATGCTAACGAAATTCGTTATGACATGTGGGTACATATGTACCAGGAATGAATGAATCATATTGTGCTGTCATTCTCTAAATGACTAGAGGACCAGATGAAGAGCACAGATCTGACGGTAAATTGTGTGTTGTCTATATGCATGACTCAATAGACTTGGCGGACCTTCAGTCGTAGGTACAATCGTTGTACTTAGCCTAAGTCCCTAGTCATCTATCTCATATGTCCCTGTCATGTCTGATTCTGAACTTTTTCTGTATGCCATGCGATTTGGTCTGTTAATTGCATCCATGCATTTATTATTCTGCTCAACTGCAGCCATGTACCTGTTTTTATGCTTATTGTTTTTATATATATATATATATATATATATATATATATATATATATATATATATATATATCAAATGCATATAATCTGTAACGCCATAAAAATAAAAGATGATGAAGATAATGATGATGATGATCAGTGGGATTTGCCGATTCTAGTTGTATAAGAAAACACAAGTGAATAACTATAATTTGTGGCGATGGATCCACTTACTGGCCTGACCAAGACAACTCACCTATTTTTCTCTGAGAATATGATGTCTATTGTAACAGTTCTAAAGTATACATATTGAAAATACACAGTGCAGGCAGCCATTTTGTGAGTTAACCCAATAGTCATGAGAATGCAGACGATGACTTCACTAGGAGTCAGTGACCTCACTTTGCCAACATCCCGAACATTGGCCTACAACAAAATGGCTGCCCCCACTGTGTGTAGGGGGGTGTATACACTGTGTGTATATTGTATCTATTAAATATTTATTTATTTTCTCTGTAGTTTTTAAGCCTTATTTCTCTGTAAATTTTTATTTTTATTTTTTTACCATGAGCTTTAACTCCCGTCATGCTTACATGACCAAAATAATAGGACTTATTAGTCACACCCTCCAATGGGACAGTGCCCCTAGAGGTCAAATTATCTTTGAAAATATGACATACTTCTTTGTTTTATTAAGCAATGTCCATTTTTGTACTGAAGGAGCAAAGGATTGTTTGATTAACAATGTCACTCTAGACACGGACTTTGATTGCTGCCGTTATTTATTTCCGACATGAAGCCGGGAACTGTTAACAGATTTGCTGTCAAAGCCTCGAGCAACATCAAAGTTTTTTTTTTGAAAAAAAATAATAAAATGTAACATTGAAGTCAGAGCATAATAGTAGAACACAAAGAAGAATGGACACCTACCAAGCTTATGTTTGCAGGCTATCGAGCAGGTCCAGGCGTTAGCTGGTTTTATGCAGTGAATGAATAATGATCATTATGGTTTATGACTGATATCTATTTAAATTGTATTTTCCCAAACAGTAAGCTTTTGTTAAGGTTGCAGATGCCTCGCGCCTGTTGGATTTGGATCTTGTGTGCAGCTGTCTGAGTCATTAGGCGCTCATTCCTTGCTCTGCATTTTGTATATTTTCACCTATATCATCATCATCACCATTTATTTATATAGCGCCACTGTTCTGCAGCGCTGTACAGAGAACTCATTCACATCAGTCACTGCCCCATTGGGGCTTACAGTCTAAATTCCCTAACACACACACACACACACACACACACACACACACACAGACAGACAGAGAGAGAGACTAGGGTAAATTTTTGATAGCAGCCAATTAACCTACCAGTATGTTTTTGGAGTGTGGGAGGAAACCGGAGCACCCGGAGGAAACCCGCGTAAACATGGGGAAAACATATAAACTCCACACAGATAAGGCCATGGTCAGGAATTGAACTCTTGACCCCAGCGCTGTGAGGCAGAAGTGCTAACCACTGAGCCACCATGCTGCCCTATATGGACACATCCCATAATGAGCAGAAGGGTGTACATGTGCACCGTGACGTTACCCACTCAGCCCTACATCACAATACCTGAGCAACAAGACCCCTAACCTTTGTTCCTATTCTGTTATTTTAGAGGTAACTCTAACTCAAATAGCCCTGAATAGGGTAGATAGGTGAGGATATGAGCGCAGTTAGTTATATTATGATACTAAACTGTAAAGACTATACAGGAGGGAAAAGTGTTTAATAGAAGTAACCCTTTGACTTCTCCTGTCCCTTGAAAGTTGCTGCCTATTAGGGATAATCTGGTTTTCGTGATCTCCATAATCTCTGCGTCCTACTAATTTGATTTATTCATGTTTCCTAGCTAAAGTAGGTGCCCGCTGTAAGGATCCTGAAGCTCGTGTACATGGACTATGTTCTAAATGATGGCCTGGAATGCCCATTGCTGGATCATCCACTATGCATACTATGCTCCTGCCCAGGGACGGGCTGAATTACCGATGTTAGGGCCGCCCCCCAGATTAAAAATCGCAGTTTTTTCCCGGCGGCCGCATCACAAGACATGCGATGCGGCCGCATCATCGCACAGGCGGCCGCATCACATGACAAGAGATGCGGCCGCGTCATCAATGATGCGGCCGCACCTCTTGTCATGAGATGCGGCCGCCTGTGCGCCCCCCTGGCTGGAATTGCCAGCCCGCGCCTGCTCCTGCCTAGGGCCCAGGGGGAGCAAAGGGGCCCAGATTACCCTAACCTGTCTTTTTTTTCTTCTAACAAACAGAGGGGGGATCCAGTAAATTGCCTAGGGTCCAATGGGGTCTTAATTTGGCTCTGCTTGTACCTCATGATATTGTCCTCTGTTACTCTATGCTGCTAGCTAGTTTGCATTCAAGGAGAATTGTCTGTGTTTCTATGAGCTTAGAATGGGCTGTTTAGTATATAACATGTGTGCTGGGTTGACTATGAGGTTCTTGCTAGTTGCTGTTCTTACCGTCAGTTGTATATATTACAGCTGGACTTCGATTATAAGCTTCCAGAAAATATGTCCCTTAATATGGAAGTTGGCCAGTTCTGCTTTTTTTTTTTAACATAAATTAGCTTTCCAATTTCTTTCACTTATACAGGATAACCACCTTCAGATAGTCCCCTGTAATCCCAATTAAATACAGAAGTGGAAGTTGCTCAATCAATTTATAGGCTTATAGCAGGTGTTTGAAAGGGTGGGGTTATCCTAAAAGGAGCAAACACACAGAAAATTCCCCCAGCACACTGCTATAGCCAGCAACAGATCTGCCATTTCTACTGTAGATAAAAATGCAAAAGTCTTAGTTGCACACATTTGCAAATGTATGTTAAAGCCACCCGCCACTCCACTTCCACTTCTGTATTTGTCTGAGAGGCATGTTGGTGTCAATAGCTGTGGGGGAGTACCGGCGCTGAATTGCTGTTTGGAGGCTTCTGGGGTACCTCCTTGGTAAGTTAGCTCTCAATTTAAAAACACATATATGTATGGCCCAAGTATATGGGACTCTCACTGTTTAGAGTTAGGACCACCCTATTAGCAAACGCGCCGTGGAGTGGCGGGTGGCTTTCACATACATTTGCAAATGTGTGCAATTAAGATTTTTGCATTTTTATCTACAGTAGAAATGGCAGATCTGTTGCTGACTATAGCAGTGTGCTTGGGGAATGTTCTGTGTGTTTGTCCCTGTAATCCCAATGCAGCAGTCAGGTGGTCCACTTTTGGATCTCCACAGTTACTTTAAAATCCCTGTCAGTATGTGTGGTGCAGTAATGGTGTACAGTGAAAGTGGAACCTAATTGGAAGGCAGTAACATCTGACCAATCAGGTGACATGTTCACTACACTTTTGTCTTTTAGTCTTTGGCAGTATTGAAGTATTGGCCCACTTTTGTGGATTTATTTGTTTGATGTTATGGACCTGATTCATTAAGGTATGTGAAACAAACGTTTTGTACGTTTTAAAAACACGTCCATAACTCGTGCATATTCAACAAGGAGCTCTCTGCTCTAACAAATACCACACTGCAAGATACGGCCAATAGATTTGTGTAATTAAGAAGTCCAAAAAGAAAAAAAAACAACTATTAATATCACCTATTAATAATATAGTCATTAATGACAAAACAAATAGCAGTAATCAGGATAACATGCTCAGGAGCTCAGAACAGCAAAGCTGATACTCTGGCAGAGAATGACAGACAGAGCAGGTTTAAATGCTGTCTGGGATTTTAACTCCCCTCCCCTGTGATGTCAGCAATCACCTGATTGCATCTCAGTCAACTTGCATCAGTTGTGCTTCCCAAGCTGTGAATTGAAACATAAATGCAAGACTCCTGACTCATATCTTCTTGGGAGTATGGCTGTGGGCTGTGACATCATAGCCTAGTGTGAGGACAGTCATTCCGTGTTTTAGGCACCCCCTACTCCTTGGCAGCCTAGGTTTGACTAGTTATAATGCCTAGTTATCTTTGTTCAATTAAATGGTTCAATTATTTGTGATTGGAACTTTTCTTAGGTGAATCTGGGACAAATATGGAAACTTGAACCCTCTAATACTTAAAATTGAAATACCACTTTTAAAATTTAAATACCATTAAAATAATTGAATCAATGTTTAGTACCTATAAAAAAATTTATTTTTCTGGATGCTTTTGGTTCACATACACCATCATTGCTTGCTTACAACAAACTGTCCTACATCTAATTACAAGTTTCCATACAACTTCCCTTTACAAGGCAGCGCCGCTTTAAATTTAAGCTGCGAAGACGCCGATCTCCCGCGAGTTGCAAAAACCGGGGTATGATACATTTACCCCCAGATATAATAACTCCAATGTGAATGGAAAATATTTTTTTCAGCACCAGATTGACAATGTTCTGTAACACATTGCATGTTTGTAATATGCATTCTAAGAACTTGTTAATTGTTTGCTTTTTACTGTTTTTTTGTGCTCTATGTGGAATTCCTAAAATTAAAAATAAATACATAAATAGTTCCAGTTATTTAAAGGACATTCAGAACCATAAAATTCTTGCTGCTCATAAGGTACACTCATATAATCACTGGCAGGACATGTGCAGCCAGTGCGTCTGACGTTACAGTGTTGGGAAAAGTGATTAGATGAGAGGCGTGGCTTATCCCAACATCAGACACAGTCAGAGAACCCTTCTACAGAGCCTCCGCTAACCATAAGTGTGCCTAGGTGTGCGCAAGAGGCAGAACATTCTGAAAAGTGCATTGTCCAAAAGTCAAAGTCCAACTCCGAGATGTCAAACCATAACGCAGGTGTCCTAAGGTGAACTCTGGGTGGACGGAAACCTCCAAATGGAGCAGAAAGGAACTTCCCCTTTCAATAAATAAACTTTTAGGCTTTTCTCCCAAAATGCTGCTCGGTTTAGCCTCATTAATGGTTTGAATTATTCACGAGAGTGAGGGGATATCAGGACTGTTTTTTTTATCACATGTGCAGTTTGTGTGTGTAAACTTTATTACGTTGCACCGGGTTTCTTGTCTGAATGTAACAAAGAGGGATTAAATGGGCACCATGATAAGTGTAAGACGAGAAACAGCCAGGTTGGCTCTTTACGGCAAGGGACACCCTTAAATATCTCTCAACGCCTCTTATCTTATTTCAATATTTCAATAATCATGCTCATCAAAGCTCACTGACGCGTCTACTCAGTAGTTTGCGAGGAACCCCCTCACTCTACCTAATGCCACCACTTGCCCACCGCAAACTTTTGCTCCTCAGCGACAATCCTGCTCCATAAACCTAAGCATCTTGGCGGAATTCTTGACGTACTTGCGCGAATCGTGGCACACTGATTTAACTCTGCTCAACGGATATTTTGGTTTAGAGTATCGGAATCAAGATACCCCAGGAGACTAGATCACATGGGGTGCCGGCAGTGCTAGAAAATAAGTATAAGGGAACTAAGCAATTGACATTTCATTATTTTCATTTTATTAAACATGGCTACAGTTTCTGTAGCAGTGGATCACACCAAAGGGTACAGTATTGTACTAATATACATCTAAATGTCATCTAACTTTCTTTCTATTCGTTTAATATTGATTTATGTTGAGCCATCAATGGTGTCAAGCAATGATCAATTATCAGAAGCAATGAAAAAGGCTTGAACACTTTTATAGATTGCTATTCAGCATTGTTCGTTCAGTGGCTATTCAACATTAATTAAAGGGCTTACCAGGTTTAAAACTACAGGAGAGCCTTTTTTTGAGAGTAATTGTGAAAGTCAGTTATAGAGCTTTGTATAGTACTTAGAGAAAAACTGAATGAAAATAAAATAAAATGCAAACCACAAAATCATTTTGTTCCTCTTTGTGCTGTTATACAGAAAGTCTTAATGTCATACAATAAGTCTAACGTCATACAGAAAGTCTAACGTCATACAGAAAGTCTAACGTCATACAAAAAGTCTAACGACATACAGAAAGTCTAAGGTCATACAAAAAGTCTAACGACATACAGAAAGTCTAACGTCATACAAAAAGTCTAACGACATACAGAAAGTCTAAGGTCATACAAAAAGTCTAACGACATACAGAAAGTCTAACGTCATACCAAAAAGTCTAACGACATACAGAAAGTCTAACGTCATACAGAAAGTCTAACATACAGAAAGTCTAACGTCATACAGAAAGTCTAACATCATACAGAAAGTCTAACGACATACAGAAAGTCTAACGTCATACAAAAAGTCTAACGTCATATCAAAAAGTCTAACGACATACAGAAAGTTTAACGTCATACAAAAAGTCTAACATCATACAGAAAGTCTAACGTCATACACAAAGTCTAACGTCATACAAAAAGTCTAACATCATACAGAAAGTCTAACATCATACAGAAAGTCTAGCGTTATACGGAAAGTATGACATCATACAAAAAGTCTAACTTCATACAGAAAGTCTAACATAAAAAAATCACTTGAGCCATAAGTTGCCCATTTGTCAATTAATGACACAATTCCTATAGATAAGGAATTATGAATATAGTTTGTTGCAGTGGTTCTGCAATAAGGGCAGAAGCTGACAGCTTAAAAGCATAAAACACTGTTGTCTGCAATAAAACAACAAGATAAAGGGCATCAAGTTGAATGGGCAATAAGCAGGGAACATATTATTATATTTTGAAAAAATGACTTTTAAATAGGTATTGTCTCATACCCAAAAGATGATTATTTTTAAGCCGGTGAATGTTTTCTACCATTTTTATGATAATTGGACAACTAGGGGGCGCTGTTGTGTGGGATAGCTTAGCAAGGCTGGTATTTAATTTAGATTTTCACAAAAGAGCACTCACTCATTTATTAAGAAATGCAGATACCAGAGAAATTAGGATCTCTCTGCTGACTAACCCACAAAGGAGTTTTGCAAAGATAGTCATTCATTCAGAGATAATCGTGCTCACACCTGCTCTGAATTTATAATAAATATGTTTTTTAGGGAATTGACATCCCTGCACCTTGCAGGAGAGTGGAGGAGGTAAGTGGCCTTAGTCAACGGCCCTTCAGCATCCTTGAAAAATTGTATCTGGGCACATGGCTCTCTGTGAACAGACCCCTGGGTATTGGGGCGATGGTAAACATAAGCATTTGAATAAATATATAGAGTTCCTAATTATCTTTTTATTGCTCAAATTTATAAAATGTGTTATACTTATTTTTCAAAATCCTCCCAGCTGTTCACACTCTTTTTTTTTAGTGTTTATCGCGTTTGTTACATATCTCCATGTAAGGGTATAACAATTATAGGTGCAAGGAGGGCGAGATGGGGGTGCAGCCACTAGGGGGCCCACAGCTAAAGAGAGCCCGCCATCCTTGTCAAAGTCCCATGTGTATATGTCAGCTTTGTTTTGGGTGGTACATGAGAGCCCTTACAAACTTTTGTTATGTGTTCCACTTGTGACTAGTTGTGAAAATGTAAAATCTCAAAATAATCCCGTTTAAGCTACTTACACACCTGTCACAATAAACCTCAAATGGAACACTGAACCTTTGGATATGGTGCGCTAAACTGTGGGTCTTATTTATGAAACAATGTTGTGCATTAAATGTATGGCAAAATTAGGCATTGGTGTTATTCATGAAGACTCTATTTATCTATATGTGATATCTCCAGCGTTCACTAGTTTCAACTTTTAATGTCTACCTCTTACCTCTTACCTCCCACTTGCCTCCCTCCTCGTTGTTCTCCTCTCCCCCCCTCTTCCCCCTTCCCCGTCTCAGCCTCCGTTCTCTGCCTTTCCTCCTCCTACCCTTGCGTCTCTCTCCGTCCTACCCTCCCCTTAGATTGTACGCTCCTTTGAGCAGGGCCCCATCTCCTCCTGTTCTCCACCACTTTAACTCTGCTCTCCAGCTTGTTGCCTCTTCCGTGAGGTCCTTCTGCCCTTCTACCCCTCTCTCTACCCCGTTGGGGTCTCGCACCTGTCATCTAGCTGTATATTGAGCTTCCGAGTTACTGTGCTTTTTGTTAACTGTACCGCGCTGTCTCACCCTGTACCGTGTTTCTGTCTGTCCCTGTACGGCGCTACGGATACCTAGTGGCGCCCTATAAATAAATAAATAATAATAATAATAATAATAATAATAATAATATTATCATCCCCATAGTTCTCTATAGGAACGGGGAAACTGGCCAATTTATCACGCTCCTAAAATGTTTGTTTTTTGTAGCTTGCTAACGCAGATGCGGACTGTACGCCACATAGCGCAGCAGCTTTCAATTCATCTCCGAGCGCAAAGGACGCTTACCAGAGGCAACGTTTTTCATGGGCCGAACAGGAAAGGGAATGGCATAAGACCATAGTCAGTGTACAGTAAGGGTGTGTCAGGCTCGAGCCCACGCAGCAGCGTCTGATTCAAGCACTGGACATCTCTAAGAAACTTGTTTTTCAGCCGCATCTCTTTCTCCAGCTACAGGTCAAGTCTAAGTGCCGATTACCAATGATTTTGGCAGTGTACATATGCTAGAACATGTGTTTGCAATCAACTGTAAAAAATTATTTTATGTACAGCAGACATTTATTATATCCTAATAAATATATTTCATGGGAAAAAAATATAGTAAAACAACTTCTTTTTCTGTTTTACCATTAATGCCTATATTATTAACAGATGACAATAATTGAATTTTTTTTTCTGAGCGTTGTATTGTGAGTTTATATTACACATATGTTTTGGACGTATCCTACAGTATCATGTCTAGTAGAGAAGAGATGATCTAGATCCATATTAATCACCAGACGTATCTTCACATCCGCTCCTTGTTGATTACGGTCGTGCTTATACCTGATTTACGTGCATTTTAACAAACTGCACATTACCTTTGCTTTGCGTTCCTTAATGAATCATCATCATCACCATTTATTTATATAGCGCCACTAATTCTGCAGCGCAGTACAGAGAACTCACTCACATCAGTCCCTGCCCCATTGGGGCTTACAGTCTAAATTCCCTAACACACACAGACACACACACAGACAGATAGACAGACACTAGGGTCAATTTGTTAACAGCCAATTAACCTAGCAGTATGTTTTTGGAGTGTGGGAGGAAACTGGAGCACCCAGAGGAAACCCACTCAAACACAGGAAGAACATACAAACTCCACACAGATAAGGCCATGGTCGGGAATTGAACTCATGACCCCCAGCGCTGTGAGGTAGAAGTGCTAACCACTAAGCCACCGTCCTTTATTTTTATTTTCGTTTCATGATATAGCCCTGTAATACAGTAGCAATGATTCACAGCGTCCGTGTGTTGCAAATAGAAGTGACTTCAGTTGAATGAATAAACAGGGCTGGTCTGAAAACCTGCTCCCCTTTGTTTTGTCATGTATTTCATGTTTTTACCATGGCTATTTGCATTTGCATGGCTTTGATTACATGATACAGCGTTTTCTCAGAAAGGCAAATCACAGCATAAAATTTCATTTGTGTTGCACATAAATACCATAGTTCTTTAATGTACTTTATCTTCACAAAGAAAACCTAAGTATCCGTTCTTCTGATGTTCTCTTTTAAACCATAATCCACCTATATTATTTCTGAAGCAAATAGATTCCAATTAGCATGATGGAGGATTATTCTGAAAAAACGCCAGTTGGAAAAAACAGCATAAGACGACAGATATTATTATTTTTTTAACTTCCATATTTTCTTTGAAAACAAACATAAAAAAATATTGTAAAACCACAATAAACTTCGGAATCATCTTTCCATAAATGTAGGTGTGGAAAAATAAATAAAATTTAGAGTAATAAAATATAGTCACCATTTCAAAAACATAAGAATATGAACAGAATTTTTTCTATAAAGGGGAAATTAGTTAAAATAATGTTTGATTAAATCTATGTTAAAAATGGTGATGGGTTAGCATTACAAATTGCTTACTCAAATGGAGAATATTAAATGTAAATGGGATGTTTTTTTGTTTTCTCAATGTTTTTAATGAACAACATTTTTGCATTACCCACCCAGGTGCTGTGGTACCAGCACAGTACATATCTGAAATCACTTTCTAATTTACTGTTTAAAATAATAAAATCTACAAAAATCATAATATAATATATTCCCTGCCTTCATGTTATAGCTATTTGCACATCATTTTCCTAAACTAATGGAGAGGTCAATAACCCAGCTGAGATTTACCATGTGATAAACCAATTAAAAATAGTCTACCAGAAGTTACCTGGTCATAGCTTGGTATGAAATTGTATTTGGTAGGTTTACAAACTTGGTGTTAGATTTATTAATAGCAACCAATCAGATTCTATCATTTAACTAGTGCATTCTAGAAAACGATAGCAAGAATCTGATTGGTTGCTATGGGCGACACCTCCACTTTTTAGAAGGTGTGCTAAATCTACTCCTTAATGTGAAGATTGTGTTTTCCCTTCTGTATGTGTGCCAACATGCTTGGGTGCAACTGTTTGTCCCTAAATAGAGATGTGTTAAACCTCAGAAATTCTGTTTGCGCTGATCTACAAGGATTTGGATGCAAACTTCGCAAGTGGTGGATTCTACCTGTGAACCTGTGACTCGCTATTTGTCTAGTTTTCAAACTTCAAGAGTTTTTGTTGAGTGGAAATGTATGTGCGCTGTTCTGTAAAATAAGGAAGACTCTTAAGAATACACAAGCTCCGCATTTTAGTATTTAAACTTGACTATGACACGGATACTTCAGCACATTAAAGACAATACACTAAAACATGGCCAGGGAAACGTTTCAATGGCAAATTTTGGCAAATCTGGTCACTGGACTAGTTTCTTTTTCCAATTTTCTAGTGTATTGAAATCAGATGCTTTCACCATTGCCCATAAGATTGGTGGCTGTTAATCCTCTTTTTCCAAAAACTTTATCATTACCATCAAAATAGATTTGTTTGGATTGTAAATCCAATTTCTGTTTCCATGGTATGGAATTTTGGTGACCATCTGCTGATATTAGTATTACGTTCATTACCTCAGCCCCCAGAGCCCAGGAGTTTCAGCCTGGGGCTTGTACCCTCTGGAGGACCAGCCCTGCGCTATTCATTTCGGGGCTGATTTATACTATGATTAGAGGACCCCACTTTTGTGGTCTTTATATTATAGTAGAAAGCAGATAATGCTGTTAGTGTTGGGGCTGGTTAGAGAGTGTTTACATTTTTTAATTGTTCATTTAAACAGTGACGTGTGTGTGTGTATGTGTGTGTGTGTGTGTGTGTGTGTAAAATCAGGATCAGCGCTGGTGGTCTTGTGAATCTGTGAGCAATAGTTATGATGTCATAATCCTGAACCATAAAAAGGATAATTCAATCTTTCTATTAAACAGTTTTGTAAAGTAGCCAATAGCTGTTGTGCTGGGATTTCGGATGTCATTAGTCTTAGGCAGCATGATGATAAGGACAGGAGAGAGGTCCGACACAGGAGTCAGGTTGGGCCCTCTGCTGTGGGGGCCAGCTATAAACATGGCCCCCAACACTGCAACACTGGGTATCTTAGACACCTTGTGGAACCACCATCATAGATCATTTTTCTATTCCTGGTAGTCCAAGATAAGGACTGAGTGGGGTCTGAGCACAGAGGTCCGTGCTATCGTCCTAACATTGGAAGGAGATTCAGACAATTAGGTCTTGGAACCTTCATCTTAACCTACCCTAACCTTGGTAGGTGGTTCAGAAATCATCTTTGTCATAAGTATATCATCTCTAATGAAACTGCACCAGATTTTAATGCACGATGTAAAGGACAGATAAGTTAGGGAAGAGAACAATGATTTTTTTTTAAAAAAAATGTCATTCTTGTAATACTTTCTGAGTTGTTAGTAAGGACCAATTGGCAAAATGATCAATTTAGCCCCCATGCATAGAAAGAAGACTTCCATCCAAAGCAAAAAAAAAGTTACATTTATTGTAAATGTGAAATATCGAGTATTAGTTATTCACTGTTCTGCTAGGTCTGAGCTGAGCAGAGGGGTACATGGCCTAGCTACATAATAATGGGCTGGATGTTATGAGTCTCATGCACTTCAGAAGAGACAATCAAATGTTGCATCAATGGAATGTTCCCAAATCCAGCCAATCAAAATGGTAAATCTGAAAAGAATTTGCATACACAGCTGGAGTCAAAGCTACAGTAATATTGTCAGGCACCGTCCCCAGGTCTCCTCTCTCCCTGGGGACGGATGCCTCTCTCCTCTTCAGGGGCGCCCCGTTCACCACCCACCTCGCTGGTAGCTTCCTGAGAGGGCCGCGACCTGCACGCCTTTCGCGGCGAAACCCAAACTCCCTTGCGGGGGTCCCTGGTGAAGACCAGTGGCGTGTTAGACTCCCTGAGTAGCAGCGCCAATACCTGCAGGTAATCTTCAGTCCGAAATACTTCATGACAAATATATAAAGAGGTCACACCATGATGGAATTAATCTGTCTACTTATCATTCCTGCACCTTTCCAATAGTTAAATTAAAAGCCAGCTTCAACAAAAAATACCCCAATATTGTGCCGAAGTAACACCTCATACAGATGGAGCAACGCACAATCCTGTGACCCTTGCAATTTGGTGTGTGTCACGGGCACTAGGAGTCTTTACCCAGGGATCACCAGGTGGTAGGCTTACCAGAGCAATGTAGATGGTAATAGGGTACTCTGGTAGCTGGGTGATCACGGACCAGGAAGCAGCAGATGATGAGATGCTCAGGAAAGTCTATGACTAGCAGCACTGGCAATATGGAGGCAATAGTACACGAGGAACTGTAGGACAAGGACACGTGAAGGTAGTCAGTGGTCTGCGGTAGCAAGTTGTACCACTGATATAGTGAGGAGGAATGTCCAACAGAAACGAGGAGGTGATGAGAGTCAGCGGTCTGCGGATAGCAAGTGGTACCGCTGTCTGAGTGAAGGAGTGGAATCCAAGTGGAGGTATCCAGGGAGTCAGTGGTCTGCGATAGCAAGTTGTACCACTGCTATGTGAAAGGATACTGGAACAGGTGATACTGGAAACAGGGATCAGTGGTCTGCTAGCAGCAAGTTGTACCACTGAATATATATGTGAGGAGGTGCACGGGGAGAGACTGCAACACAGGATATACACAGGCACCTTATATGCGATCCACAGTAACATGCACAATATATATATAAATGACTGAACAGGTCTGCAAATATAGAAAGTCTCTTGAAGTAGTCCAGCACAAGTTAACACAGTCAATGATGGCAATAGACTCAACGGATAGCAGACTCCAGAGGAGAACCAACACAGTCCAGCAAGATATGCAATACACCAGCACAGTCAATGAGAAGTATGCATACCGTGGTTCAGAAGCAGGCAGTCAGAGAGGAGTGCAGGGATACCTGAGCGGCAGGAGGCCGGCTGGATGAGAAGTCCCAGGATAGCTGAGGCAGCGGTCAGTAGGTGCAGCGCACAGATAAGTAGACCAACAGGGACACGAATCCACAGGAATCAGTAACACGTGGAACTGGACTCAAGCAGGACCCAGGAGAGTGGAGATGATCCAGCAGAGGAGTAGTGATGAGATATAAATCCAATGCTGACAGGAGGGTAGACCTGCGGGACACGTGAAGGCGTGGAGAGCGGATCAGCAGTAGATGGGTGATAGCGCGGTCAGCAGCAGCAGGGCTCTGCGGTACACGGAGGTAACCAGTAGCAACCAATAGATGTCAGTAGCGATGGAACACGGGAGAGCAGAGTAGACCAGGAGCTGTTGATCACGGAGAGTAGCAAATGGCAATGAGAGCAGCAGTCTCGAGGCAACACAGGAGAGCTGAGAAGAGACTGCAGTGCACAGGAGCAGCGGATAGAAATCAGCTAACTTGTCACGATGATGATCACAGGCGAGTTGTAGGCTGGAGGCTGTAGTGCACGGAAGCAGCGGATAGACAACAGCTAACAGTCACGGTAATGAACACAGGCGAGTTGCAGGCTGGAGGCTTTAGTGCACGGAGGCAGCGGATAGGAATCAGCTCACGGACTTAATGAGGAACAGGTGAGTGGATGTAAAGTAACGGTTGGAGTGCACAGAGGCAGCGGGTAGAAGCCAGCAAACAGTCACAGTGAAATATAATAGCGTGATGTGGATTAGAGGACTGTAGTGCACGGAGGCAGCGGATAGGAATCAGCAAACAGTCACAATGATAAGTAATAGCGTTGAAGTGGTTTGGAAGACTGTAGTGCACGGAGGCAGCGGATAGGAATCAGCTAACAGTCACGATGATACAGTTGATGGTAGAAGTGGTATGGGAACCACAGTAGTAGAAGTGGTTTGGAAACCACAGAGGTAGAAGTGGTTTGGAAACCACAGGAATCAGCAGCGCTGAAAACACGAGGAATACAGGAACACCTTCAGAGACTCATAGGAAATGAGACTCCAAGATCAGGCAACGTGGTGTTGACCACAGGTGCTTAATATAGGGAGTGTTGCCTGATCTGCCAATTGAGTTAAAGGGACATACACTGAAGTATAGGAAAGGGCTGCGCATGCGCAGACCCTCAGGATGGAGGACGGCCACGGTTCCTAAATGTCCGGGAAGAGGCACTCACGGTACGGTGAGTGACAGTGTGTGTGTTGGATCAAACTACCATAACCCCAAATCTCCATTGTAAATAATAACTTCATTAGAAATGAAAGATTTCAGCATTAAATGTACAAAACCTTGAAGTGTACATTACATTTTTGTACAGATGGAGCAGCCTGTACTGTAGCGTTTGGCTCACATCGATAACCGTAGAGCACAGATTAGATAGATAAGAATACAAACTCTTCCATGGGACAATGGTTCGAACGTGTGACATATTGTGGCAGTCTATTAAATGTGAGATAGGTCTGCTACACAACCTACAATTCGGTCTACTCCATCTGCACATTTATCACTCACAGGGGGAGATTCAATTCCCTGCGTTGTTTTTTAGCGGCTCAGGGATCTGCGAGCAAAACTCAGCATTGAAATTACCGTAGTAACGGTAATTATACGCACCCCACGTTGTTTTAAAGAACAACGGGGGGGGGGGAGGGGGAATTGAATCTAGCGTAGTGTAGAGAGGCCCGCTGATATTCATCTCTTCCCTTTATTTTTATATGTTTATTCTAGAAATGTCTACAGTAGTGTCTAAGGATCATGAAAACAAGGTTATTTAATGACATAACACAACACTAAGACAAATGTCCTGAAACTTATTGTAGATTTCAGCAGTATACTGCATTTTAGACTAATGATGGCAGATGTCTTGTTGTTCTCTATGGGTCATGACACATTTATGATAATTACTGCACATTGTTAAATAAGGGCTTCACGTTTTATGCTGTCCATTTCGAAATCATTGTCTGATAAACAGCAGGTTCTAAATAACACCATTGAAAACTATTATTTTTCAGTGGAGGTGTTGCCCATAGCAACCAATCAGTACATACTAGGAAATGCTAGCTAGAATCTGATTGGTTGCAATAGGCAACACCTCCACTATTTTATAAGGTTCGACAAATTTACCCTCTGTCTGTTGGCCACGGAGGGTTTGTGGCAAAACACAAATATTTTCCATAAATTCCTTTACACCTTTTAATCCTGAATAATTTTACGCTCCTGATGGCTATCTGCTGCACCTAAGTGGTCTGTCAAAGTGATAAATTATGTAGCAAGCAAACATTTATTTTCACTATATATCTGAAACATTTTATACTGCAATAAACTGGCTAACATTTATCAGCTATAGCTGAACAAGCTAATCGTACACTATGTCTCCCTATTGTAAGATAAATTTCTCAGGTTTTATTTAATTATCTCGGACAAGTATAAAAAGGACCTGTTGTAGGATAACGCTTCTGAATACGTCATTTTTTTGCTCTTAGCTTCTTCCGAAAAATAGGTGCCTACTATTAGTGCCGTTTTAAAAATCTGAATTAGGTCTGCATATTGCCCCTTAAATCTATTTATGACCCAGTGTCTAGCAATAGGGTAGACTAAGCACTAACAGACGTCATAGATTTCTCCAAAGTTGTTTCTATCACAAAAATTACAGAAATAACCTTAGTAAAGCTGCAGGTATTCACATGCTGCATATGACACATAATTATATTGTATTGGTTGTCACTTGCAGAAATGTGGGTGGGTACATGCAAGTTGTCTTTAATATGTCCCTTCTTGTATCTATGCATCCAGAACCAGAACCCAATAGACAGCACAGATCTCTCCTTGGTAAAATTCATGTGGTCTGATAGTTTGAGGATGTACAGAACTGTGAGCGGTACCTGAACCACTGGATTAATATTATAGATGCCACCAGATATGTAGAGCTCTATACCCAAGTTGCAGATATGTTATTAGTAAAGATACTCAAGATCAGGGGTCAGGGAACTTTTTTACCTTTTACCCCAAAATATATTTAGATACGCCGACGTTACCCCCTTGATTTGAAAGGAAGGAAATCATATATTATTAATTATTGGAATTTAAAATTTTATTGAATCTATTCAAAATTTCTTTGAAAGCTTCAACTTCAAAACTTCAGGTTTTGGAGAAATGATGTTGCTTCATTTTTGACATGATAGCATGAATATTGGGGCATTTTGATGTAAGAGCAATTTGGATACAGTCTTCAGCGTCCAATCGATTATCTGCTTTGTTTTTATGTTCGTTAGAGTGGAAAATCCTTGTTCCCAAAGGTAGGTTGTTGCAAAAGGCAGCAACTTTTTGACTGTTTCCTCATGTGCAATTTTGAATGCCTTTGTAGCTGTTGACATCCAAAGATATGACAGATCTGCTTTGTTTTCAAATGCAATACGTGCTTCATTATTGCATCAAAGCTCAATAAGTGTCTCTGCCAACTCTTGAGGCTCTTCTGGTACAACAGCAATTTCACATTTAAAGGGGTCTACAATCCAACTGACAGCTTGTGAATCAGCAGCATTACCCCCAGGAATTTCATTTTTACCTCATTTGGGGTAATTTACCCCTGTTCCCTGACCACTGCTCAAGATGGCCATGTTGGAATTTTAGAACCAGTTAGAAAATCGAGAAACTTGAACAGGTTCAACAATGTTCGAGCCTGTTCGTCGGTGTTCAAGACGGTTTTCTCTTGTGTGAGCCAACTGGCACGCATTAAAGCTGGTTTTCCCATGTGCCAACCACATGTGAATGGCGAATGTTGAACCTTGTACACAGTAAAAAGAAAAAAAGCTAAAATACTTGTATATGAATTAAAAATATAATTTTGATTGTATTTAAAAAATAAATAAAGAATTCTAATTTTAACCTGAACAGTGAACGAGAACCTTGAACGGTGAACTAGAATGTAAACAGCAGACGCGTACCGTGAATGGCGAACACAAGTCTCAAATTGTGAGCTGCAAATTTAAATTGAGGTCCACAGCTGACTGTAGCACGAAGATGATCGGGGTTGTCAAACAGCAGAAATTCAGAGGCATCAACATATCTGTTTAATGACCTATAGTGCAAAGAACTGAGTAATGTTTGGTTTAGGTAAGCTAAAATATCCTTCCGCTGTCAATAAAATGCAGTAGGAGATGTCCTAAAACAGAAGGTATTCACATATTCGCATTATGGTGTTGTGATGTCTATATTGCGGATTATTTTATTCCTTGATTTTAAACATTTAAAGCTTCTATATTAAAATTATTTTTGGGGATAAGTTGTTTGACTGTAATTGGTACCTAGTGGTTAGAAGTTTTTATTTCTTTGTGGATGTTCAAAAAGAGTAAGTGCCCTAGGCATACAGGCGGAGGACCCTTATTTAAGGCAAATGGTGCAACGCAGTACTTGTTTAGCGCACAGTATTGCTCAGCGCACACAACATGCTATGTCCATCTCCGGTACACCAGATATACAAACAGATAAACACGAACATAACTTGCACACAACTCGCATTTTAAAAAGACCATGAAAATTGAGCGTTGTTCCAGCCGTATTCAAATCGAAGCGGATCTCAAGATACATTTCCATTTGAATCTGGGTGTCAGTACGCTCTGCCTAAACTTTACTTGCTATTTGTAGGCAGCCAGAACAGAGTGCAGTATACTTACAAGGACACATCAGAACGCTCAAAAATGTATATAATAAAATAAACAACTTTAAACAGTATAATCATTAATAAAAGTATGGACTCTAAAAAAAGTTTATTTTTTTTTACATTTGATAAATCTAGATGCTTTTAATGTGCCCTGTACATACATTGTATGTTTATGGTCTATCTTACTTGCACACACTTGTTCTGTGCTAGCTAGTGGCACATATACATGTAGTTTTGTAACAGAAAGACTACACCGTGTCGGTCGCCACTACCAGTTGGCACTGACATCTGTTCTGTAGCTGGTGTAAATTATATGGCTGAACCCAAGGAATCTTAGGAGAAACCCAGGATTTGAATAGGCCCCATCTGCGTGGGAACATCCTCAGCGCGCTCTTACTGTACATTGTCTATATTGTTATTATTATTATCTATTATTTATATAGCGCCACTAATTCCGCAGCGCTGTACAGAGAACTCATACACATCAGTCCCTGCCCCACAGAAAGACACAGAGAGAGAGAGAGAGAGAGAGAGAGAGAGAGTCTACAGTCTAAATTTCCTAACATACACATACACACACACACACACACACACACACAGTCGAAATTTCCTAACATACACACACACACACACACACACACACACACACACACACACACATACACAGACTAGGGTCAATTTTGATAGCAGCCAATTAACCTACCAGTATGTTTTTGGAGTGTGGGAGGAAACTGGAGCACCCCGAGGAAACCCACGCAAACGTGGGGAGAACATACAAACTCCACACAGATAAGGCCATGGTCGGGAATCGAACTCATGACCCCCGTGCTGGGAGGCAGAAGTGCTAACCACTAGGCCCCTTAACTCCCCCATCCCACCATTGGACAGTCGTAAGTGTCATTTGCGTTCAGACATGAATTGCGTTCACTTGTGTTCATTGGCCAAAGGCATGTTTGTGAGCATGCGCAGAGCTGTTTCACGCCAGATACGGCACCTAACAGGACTTACGTCTGGAGATGAACCAAACCCATTATGTTGAGAGCTAATATGGTGAACCATGAATGCGCAGATGGCCACGCCAACATGTGAGCACTATTCCGTTTATCTGAAATAAATGCAAGTTCATCTGTGCCTTCATGATACAAAGCAATATTTACTTTTCTTTCTTTCACTTATACTAATGTTATCTCATCATTAGGAAAGCTTTTATGGTGAAATACACTAAGATAACTTGTATTAGACCATCTCGCTTTCCTGTTACCCACATACAGAAATAATGCACCTATCTGCACTCAAAGAACCACTTTACACTGAGAGTAAATCAAAAGTCCACTTAGTAAAAATATTTGAAAATACATAAAGAAAAGCAGTACCAGGGTCAAGTGGCGCGTTTAGGGCTGCTGGAAACTCATCTTGTGGTCCCCAGTGGTGTTTGTATCTATGTGGTTTTAAATATTTTATCTGAAGTGTTTTTTGAAGCAGTTTCAGACTGCTGCTTTTATTCCACATGTGAAACACTTCGATATTTTATTTAAAAAATTTAAATTAAAATAGATACAAATTTGTATTAGCCTATACCACCAAACACCAATTAGCTTTAATAATTCCGATGCAATATAGAAGAGCTGGGTGCATAGCGCAAAATGTCTTGGCTTTTCTCTTAAAATACTGCTTGGTTTAGCCGTTATTATGGCACCAGCCAATCATGATAGCCAGGGGACATGTGGGTTGTCTTTATCACTTGTCACTTTTGCATGTATGACAAAGCGCAAAAGTGGAGGATGAGACCCTATCCCTGCCAGCTAAGGTGCCGTGCAAAATGCAAGTGTTTTTGTAGGGTGGTAATGGTGGTGCGCCCCTCCACAAGGAAAAAGAGCGCCCCTTAAAATGTAACACCCACCATACCCAATAACTTACAGTAGGGGATGTGGTATAACGATGTCGGAACTTACTGAATGCATGGAATGTTGTCATTGTTTTCAGAAATAATACTTACAGGAGTATATATATATATATATATATATATATATATATATATATATATATATATATATACCGTACATATATATATATATCTAATATATAAATGCTTAGTGGCGTCTGTCTGTCTGTGTGTGTGTGGAAAAAAAAACCCAAGTTGCAGCGCCACCTGCTGGGCAGAGTTATACACTGACCTACTAAATTCTTAGTGTGTGTGGGAATTTTTTTTTAAAAAGGGCTGAAATTTGGTAGGGCTCAAACTCATTTCCGTGAGGTAATTTTACCTCATGAACACACATGTGTAGAGGCGTGCGTTAGTGTGTGTGTGTGTGTGTGTGTGTGTGGAAAAAACTATTTTCTCAGAAAGGGCTCATCCAATTGACCTGAAATTTGGTATACTGACATTATTTGACAAAAAAAATAGAATAGTCAAGTCAGTTAACTTCCATCATCCCCCCTTCCCCCCGTGGGAGGGGTAGTAAAGGCTAAATTTACGAGTTGAGGGGTCAAACTCATTTTCGTGAGGTAATTTTACCTCATGAACACACATTAAAAAGGCCGCTTGCGTCGGGAACTAACGCTCTTCCCCTGAGGAGGCCTGGGCTAGGCCCAAATGCATGACAAGAACCTTTTTAAGACCTTAAGTAGCTTGATTTGACTAGAATGCATGAGTATCATGCACGGGTTAACTTGTATATATATATATATATATATATATATATATACATACACACACACACACACACACACACACACACACACACACACACACACACACATAAACACACACACACACACACACATACACAATCCAAAATAGGATGTACTGTGTACAAAACTGATCAATCAAAATTACTGTGCAGGGTCCTTAAAGAATAATATTAGGTCCATATATGTGTATATATATTATTATATAATATAAATTAATATACAATAGCAGTATAGACAGTATTTTGCTAGATCTGAATTACAGTTCCACACACATTTTATGACATCCCTCTTCCCAGGGATCACATCCTCCACCATCCCGTCCGTGTCAGCAGACTCGGGAACATATTGCTTTTTGATTCACAAGTAGCAATTTAAAGGAAAAGCCTTTTGGTGTTTTCACAGGTCATATACAAACTGTCATTGCGGGTCTTTCAAGTATCTCTCAAGGGTAAACTGATTTGCAGAGACAAAACACATCAATGAAAACTGCTATCTAAACGTATTTGCAGTCGCCTGTTTTCAGACATGGTTACGCACATGTGCAAAGCTCTGTTTTGACATTGAAGGGAACAAGTTGGCAGAAATCCCACGATGACTGTCAAATAATTTTACACTTCAGAACTAACTAAGCAGAGATAAAGGCTTGGGATTGTTATACGGATCAAACATATGGATTATTTGCTGCAACTACATTTTTTTTTCTTCCAATTTATATACCTACATTTTTTGGGGGGTAATGTTATATTGAAAAATATTGTATAGGAAAAAAATATAAATCTATTTAATATATGAGTAGCTTTCCTCCTGAAAATACTAATTGGGCACTATATCCACCATATCTTTCATAGAAAATGGTTTTAAATTTATACGCTAATAATTCCAATGCTAATACTATCAAAATAGATCATTTCGGGCCACTATGTTTGTGACAGAGTTTTCTCAAATGTCCTGAAATTATCAGAATCAATGTAATGTCATTTTATTATACTCCTAGGAGTGTAGTACAGATATAACTTATTTTATTCTCAGAGGTAAGTCTTCTCTTTTCTCAGCACTGGCCCAAACTCATTATACTTATAATGATCTGCAGAGGACAGCTATCAATAAGATCCTCAACACCATATTTGTGGGTACTGTTTTGGACATATACATACATGCAGCACGGTGGCTTAGTGGTTAGCAATTCTGCCTCACAGCACTGGGGTCATGAGTTCGATTTCCAACCATAGCCTTATCTGTGTGGAGTTTGTTTATTCTCCTCGTGTTTGCGTGGGTTTCCTCCGGGTGCTCCGGTTTCCTCCCACACTCCAAACACATACTAGTAGGTTAATTGGCTGCTATCAAATTGACCCTAGTCTCTCTCTCTCTCTCTGTCTGTTTGTATGTGTGTATGTTAGGGAATTTAACACATACTTGCCAACTCTCCCTGAATGTCAGGGAGACTCCCTGAAATAGGGGTGATCTCCCTCACTCCCTGAAGAGTCTGGCATTCTCCTGGATGCTGAGCCAGTACAAGACGTGGTTGGCTTCGCCATCTGTGGCATGATGACACAGTTCAGAAATTGTGTCCTATGTCCATTGTATTGATGCCTATGGAGGTGGCCATTTTCATGGAGACCAAGATTTAATCAAAGACTGACAGATAAGACAACATGACTTCAGTAATGGAGACAGAATTGTAAAAGACACTTCAGTCTCTAGAGATTCATTAGCTGCTTTTCTTTAACGCATAGTTGCCTACTCTCCCGTATTTCTGGGAGATCTCCCGGGCAACCTCCCGATTCTTGACCCCGCAATAGATAAGGGACGGGGGCGAGGCTTAATGACACAAATAGTACGTCATCTTAACCCTTCCCCCTGCTGTAATTGGCCAAAATTGGACACTCGTTTAGGGGGCAGGGCCAAAATGATGTGATTCATCAAGCCCCGCCCCCGCACACCCACCTCCCCTGGGATCTCCCTGAAGCCAACAAGAAAAAATTGGCAAGTATGATTTAGACTGTAAGCTCTATTAGGGCAGGGACTGACGTGAGTGAGTTCTCTGTACAGCGCTGTGTAATTAGTGTCGCTTTATAAATAAATGATGATGATGATACATAACGAGCACCTAATGAGGTGCTCTGGAAGTTAAATCTGCAGGTTTCATGCAGTCCAGGAAAAAGTATACAATTTGTAATATAATAATGTATCTAAATATTATGCAAACATGCACTGTTATATTGTTCTCTAGAGAAAAATTGATGGGCAGCACAGTGACTTAGTGGTCAGCACTTCTGCCTCACAGCCTTGGGGTCATGAGCTCTACAGCGCTGTGGAATTAGTGGCACTCTATAAATAAATAAATGATGATGACTTACTCTACTTATGCATATAGAAGTAACTCCCATGTTTTGCAAAAGGCCAACTATTATAATGTTTGCCCAAAAATGTATTTAAATTGCCTTAGTACAATCCAGAAATACCTGGATATTATATAGAGTTTCTTATGCATATGCAAAAGTCTGTTCACATATTGTCAAGATGGATTTTCTCCATGTACAAGGCCTTAACCTGTGTTGACTCCTTAGAAATAGAGGGTAGAAATTTCATTTAGGAAATAGAGTAGCTTTGTTCTTCCCCCTTGAAGAGACACGCAGTAATTCCTCTCTTTCCCTAGTTTGCAGCAGAGATGGGGGGAAAAAAGAAACGGTCTATGATAAATTATTTGAGAAAAGAACTGAATTGCACAAGCGGCTGTAGCAATATATGTACAAGTTATACATAGATAACACAATACAGAACAAGAAAATCAACCCAGTGACATTTTGATTAAGTGTTCTCCGTTCTAAGTCGAGGATGATACGACAAAATTACTGCGTGATATAGAAAGATAAAGTACACTTTCTTCTGCCGTGATTGAGGTCCAGGGACAAACTGGCTCTATAATTTAGACTGTCTTGAGCCAATTGCACAAGGCACACACGGGAGGAGATATATAATGGAAAGCAAAGTACATTCAGCTTGTATTGCTGGGTTTATATTATATATATTTGTGTTTCAATGTTCCATTATCTTTCATTTTACGTTTTCATTTTACATTTTAAATAATGCTTTACAGATTAAAAGTATTATACTATTTTGCACTGTGAGTTATTATTAAAATGATGATGATGATGATAATCATCATTATTATTTTTATTTATTTTTAATGTGCCACAGAATTTCACAGCCCTGATCAGTGGGGATGACAATAACTTAGCAAATGCATATTTTCAAGGATAGCAATAAAAAATATGATACTATATTACTCAAGGATGAGTAACAGATGGAGAGCCTTTCTTATTAGATGCCCAGTAATTTGTGGAATGTGCCGTGTTCCAGAGCGTATTATCATCATTTAGCAAAGTGTTGGAGTGCACCGTTAGAGTGCACTGTTAGAGTGCGCTCTGTGTTACAGTGCGCTGCGTGCGCACATTCTGGTCTATCGCTGAATGCTACCACTGCAGACTGAGTCGTGGCCGTAAGCTGTTATCTAGAGATTTCAAAACTGTTCCATGAACAGGGACGCACGTAGGATTTGTGAGGGGGGGGTTTCCTCCGCCCCCGGGGAAAAAAAAAAAATCCTAGAGACCTGCCGCGCATGCGCGGCAGCTCCGTTTCAGCTGCACTGTAGTATACAGCAGCCGCGGCGCTGTCAAAGAAGCGTCCGCGGCGGTGCTGTATACAATACAGCACCGCCGCGGACGCTTCTTAGACAGCGCCGCGGCTGCTGTATACTACAGTGCCGACATGTAGGGCACTTTTTAGCGGAGGGGGGGGGGGTTCTGGAGACCCAGAAACCCCCCCTGCGTGCGCCACTGATGAAGTATTCTCCTTCTTTCAAAGTCGACCATAAACTATAGAATATTCATAGAATATACATTCTGTTAAATGTGAATTTACAGATACAGTGTGGAATACTGTGCGAGGCAAAAGCAGAACTCGAAGATTGTATCTCTAGAACTTCACACCTGTGTGTCTGGTCCACCATGTACATTCACACCAAATTTCACAGTGATATCGCTCATCTCTACTCACTATGCTTGCAGCGTTTGACATAATTACTAGATTCCCTGACATCCCTGGCTGATTATAATGTACTATACTATAATAGCACATTATAGTATAACTCACATTAGACTATACTGTACTGTGATTATACCTTAGTATAGCTCGCAGTCTATTGTGTTATCACAGTACAACATACTTTAATGAGTTAAATTTGTCAGGGGATCCAGAATCTAGTACATCCAATGCTGTAAGATGAACACCTTAAAGTTGGGACCATGCACAAGTCCAGAATCTGTTGTGGTAACAGTTACTGCTGGACTTTGTTAGATAAGTACGGCTGGACACTAATATTAAAATAATGTACTCTCTAAAGACACACATGTAAAACAGAGATGCTTCATTATTACTTCAGTCAATAGGACAAAAATCACAGATATCATCATCATCACCATCTATTTATATAGCGCCATTAATTCCGCAGCACTGTACAGAGAACTCATTCACATCAGTCCCTGCCCCATTGGAGCTTACAGTCTAAATTTCCTGACATACACACACACAGACAGACAGAGAGACAGAGAGGGAGACAGACACACAGACTAGGGTCAATTTTGATAGCAGCCAATTAACTTACCAGTATGTTTTGGGAGTGTGGGAGGAAACCGGAGCACCCAGAGGAAACCCACGCAAACACGGGGAGAACATACAAACTCCACACAGAAAAGGCCATGGTCAGGGATCAAACTTATGACCGCAGTTTTGTGAGGCAGAAGTACTAACCACTAGGCCACTGTGCTGCCCACAGATATTGCTAAGTTGATCAATCTACTACACTAGGTTACTATATTCAGTGTCAGAACTAGAGTTGATGTGGCTGTTTAGCAGTCCGTAAGTGAGTGAGGCCCAGCAATGCCCCCCTTCCCCCCGCTCTATGGCCCCCACACGACTCCGCGCAGGCATCCACTGTCCTGTGTAGTCCTCTGTGCATGCCACGTGACCATGTATGTTCAGAAAAGGCCCAGGAGGCTATAGCAGCTATGCCCCACCATCCAAGTTTTGATACGGGGGCCTACAATGCACTGTTCTGCCCCTATGTATATTACTTTTTAAATGGTTTGATTAGACTCCAAGACTTATTCCGTTAATTCTTTGAAACTGGTTACATGCAACTCAACTAGGGGTGGGTGGAGATTGATTGTGCAGGTAGATCAAACACACCTGTATATTATTATTATTATTATTATTATTATTATTATTATTATTATTATTAATAATTAACATTTATGTAGCACCACAACATTTTGTAGAGTCATACAGTGGGGGGAATAGAACATAGTAAAAAAAAAAGCATAAAGTAACCAACAAGCAGAATGCAGAAAGATGCAAAGGAAAATACAAAACATTCAAAAAGCATAAATGCTATAATAGCCAGACATCCAGGACCATGCATAATGCATAATAGGCAAGATAGAGAACAAACATAATTTGTAATACAAAACATGCAAAAGGCATAATGCAAGAATGGACAGGTGGGAGCGGACAAGAAAGCAGGGGGAGTAAGACCCCTGTGCAAGAGAGCTTACAATCTAATACAATGGTATTCATCCATCTAGCTTGTTTAACAAATTTATGAAATTCATAAATCCGAAGTGTTTAAACACTTTGAGACATGGCCTTAAAACATTATAAATGCAGGACAAGCTGAGAGCATAGCTCATGAAACTTGATAGTTGTAAGAATATACTGTTCATGTAATGTTTTGTTACAATATTACAATTTAAAGAAACCGCCAAATAAGAAAAAGAGATGATAACTTTGCCAAAAAGTTAATTTTATTTTTTTTATAGCAAAAAAACGATATCTGAAAAAAGTACAAATTATGGAGGAAACATTCTTGTATCCACACCAGACTACTTGTCTGTAAGTCTATTTAACTGAAAAAATGTCCCAGAATTATAATATTTCATCCAACCTGGATTAGAAATAGACGTGCAATAAATAATGGCGGGGTCAGTGGCGGATCCAGGGGGGGGGCGATCGGGGCATTCGCCCCCCCTAGCAGCAAAAAGCTAGGTCCCAGCCGCCGATTAAAACGGGAGGGGCAGGGCTAAGCGCGAGCGGGGGGCGGGGCTAAATGTGGGCCAGCCAATCAGAGTGGTCCCAGCCGGCGACCACAACGGGAGGGGGCGGGGCCAATAGCGGGCAGAAAGCAGGGTTAACGCAGGCCAGCCAATCAGAGCAAAGGAGGGGCGTGGTTATGCAAAATCGCCCCCCCTAAACATAAAGTCTAGATCCGCCCCTGGGCGGGGTCCCAACATTTTGGGGAATTCTTGGGAACCTAAAGCCAGGAGACCATTGAAAATATTATATTAAATTTAGCAAGAAAACATGATTGGGATAATTCTTTATTGCTGTATCAGTGCTAAACAGGCTGGTTAGTTGATCATAATATCTCAATCCATTCTTCCAATCCACATGTAACTTGCATGATAAG
This sequence comes from Mixophyes fleayi, assembly GCF_038048845.1. Classification (NCBI taxonomy): domain Eukaryota; kingdom Metazoa; phylum Chordata; class Amphibia; order Anura; family Limnodynastidae; genus Mixophyes; species Mixophyes fleayi. The sequence goes on along the minus strand of NC_134406.1, from coordinate 18,515,045 downwards.
AAGAATAATGTTCATTGGATAATTGTTTAAAAAACCACGATGATCAAATATATTATTATTAATATTGCTACAGCAATAACTAATTATTTTATCCAAATCATGTTTTCTTCCAAAATTTAATATCACACTTTCAATGATCTCTTGGCTTTTGGTTCCTCACAGATAAGGCCATGGTCGGGAATTGAACTCATGACCCTAGTGCTGTAAGGCAGAAGTGCTAACCACTGAGCCACCGTGGAGGATCCTTCCTGGCTGCTCCAATTATGTTTTAGACACAATCAGGGCGGACTGGTAGCATCCTCTGGCTGTTTCTCAGTCGCCAGGTCCAATCAAAGAGAAGGGGGAGAGACGGAAACCACCAATCAGAATAAAGGAGGGGTGGGGTTATGCTAAATCACACCTCTGCCTCAAAAAAAATTAAAATATAACTCAAACCAGAGCTAACATTTTTGATTTTGATGGAATTATGCAAAATAAATAAATGAAGAAAATTTCTCCTGCGCTCCCTCAATCTTGCGATAGAGGCGCGTCCTATGAATGGAAAGCCAACATTGGCAGAAACCTTGACAACGTTGCCAGCTCGGATTGTTACCGGCTGTGGTGGTCCTGCCGCATTGGAGGACCGGGGAAGAAAAAGTCAGTGACAATTCCTTTTCTTTTTTTTACTTAACCTCACAAAAATATTTTTTTTTGCTTTTGGTGGAATAATCCTTTAAGATTATGAAAAATGACAAATATACTCAGTCCTGTCCTTGAATATGAACCTTTATATTATATTTGTGACTGCATCAAGATCTCTTTTGACGTTGATTACATTTCTTTAGATTCTATTTTTTTTTTAAGTCTTTAATAAAAGAATTGTGTTTGAGAAGATCTGCTAAAAAAAAAAAAAAAAGCACCGTTTTCCCATAAAACAAGGTATTCCAGATGTTAGCCCTGAATTCTGGGTGGTTTATGGCAAGAGCTGAGCATCGTGTGAATGCAGATAAAGCTGTAATTAATTAGTTTTGGTTTTCATTGAGGCTTACGTGACAGTACATAGCTTGTTGAATGTTCATGATCAAATGCTGAGAGATAAAATGAAGACACTGGCATTGTTATATGAGGCATAGAAACTGCAGCGAGTATTTTCACAACCATAAATAAAAAAAAAAAACACAACCCATCCCTGCTTCCAGTTCATCACAGATCATTGACATTAAACTGTAAAAGGGGACTTTGCAAGCAGTAAAGGTGAAACGCTTTAAATCAAAATCAAATGCGTTGTGTAATTTTAATGTGAACAAAATATTTATTGCAAGAAATATTAAATGTTTCGAAACAATCCAATTGGTAAACAATGACCTTTGGTAAATTAAATTGCTTTTTTTTTTATTTTAATGAACTGTAGAATTCAAACATGAGAAAAATATAGCCAACTTATTAATTGCAAAGCAGCTTTCCAATGCCATATAAATGTATTGCATGCTAATATAATATAATACTAATAATACTAATATGATATCATGGGATTAAACATATTATAATTATATACCAATGTATTTGTAGTGCTCATCCATTTATTTTAGCAGGATTGGCAAGTGCTAATGTGTCATTGTTCTGAGGCCCTAAAAGAGACAGTTCCTAATATAATGTAATGCATATCTGTTAATCTGGTAATCAGGGTACCTAAGAGCAGATTTTGAGTCCCCAAGTGAGGTCCCAGCCCACAGGTTGTACTCTTTGCATTACATCACAGATATCGTCCCCTTGGGTTGGGTACACTTTAACTATTACCACTATTCTGACATGTTGAAGCCCTACAAATAAAATCCGAAATTATGAAAAACCGATGTGAAAATAAACAGACTTACCTTCAACCCGACGTGGGAGATCTCCGATGGGAGCACCATACTGACAGCAAGTGATTCCGATTGAACAAGTGTTCGAAACTGCAGGCTGACGTCATCGCCACGTCTGTCAATAGAAATTTAAAACGGCAATGTGGGGACCCCTAAGGTCAAGTGTTTAAACACTTAACCTGACATTACCGCTTTAAATTTATATTAACAGACGTCGCTATGACGTCAAAAAGATTTGCGCAAAAATAGGGTGACCAGGCTTTGTCGCATTAGAAATACCCTGGACTATAAATGTCATATTGTAACAAACTGGTCTACATAAACTTATATGCTGGTGCATAGGACAAACTTACTGGCTTGTGTCAGTAAAGTATGGTATTCTTGTGGAGCCACACAAGTTCAAAAATATATGACTTTCAAGACTTGAGTTGGGTAACCACTGTCTATCCTAGTGTTTCTAACATTATCAGAGCATATGTGGAATTCACGGAGGAGTATATAAACAAAAGGGATTTGGATACTTATAGCTAAAGATTTAGAAATCCATGGGACAATCATAATTTAATTGTAAGTGGGAGTGTTATCCATAGCGACCAATCAGATTCTAGCTTTCGTTTTCTAGCATGTACTAGATCAGTGATGGCCAACCCGACATGCTTCCCCGGCATAATTCAAGGGCCACATGTCTGGCCCTCCAAACTGAAAATGGGTCGCACATTACCTTTGATTTCAAAACAACTTTGGCACCCCCACATCACTCATCCCAAAATGCCCCCCACGTGCCCATCTGCTCCAAAATTTCACTACAAGCCAGTCAGATCTGCCACTTGTTCTAAAATGTCACCACATGACCTCAGACCCCCGCTTGTTACAAAATGCTCTTACTTGTATTCCAAAACTCCTTACTACAAGCCCCCATGCTAATTAGGCCTCTCCAAAGACCTATGCACACCTCCCGGGGGCAGCCTGTTGCCCACCACTGTACTAGACAAATGATAGCTAGTAAAAGAGTTAAAAAGAAACAAAATCAAAATAAATAAAGAAACCAACATGCTGTACAGACAATAATGAATAATCCAGTTCTAGAATTTAATATGATTTTGTTAGAGTGAAAAAATAAATCACTTATTTTTCTATTTCTTCATATTATTTAAAATATGTATCATTTTGTACAATGAATATACAATAAATAACCTATGCCCACACAGTTATATTTTGTACGCTCTTCTCTGATAATTTTCTGTTGCAATCAGACAGTTCTGATATTTTCACGTTGAATGTAACAATGGAAGGTAAGGAAATGATAAATTCTGAGAGCCATTAAAATAATGGATATGGTTATTATATTACCTCCGTAATGAAATGCACCAGATGACATATATATGAGCTTTCTACTAAGATTGCATTTTCCCTATGTGCAGAGTATGTACAACAACAAGCGTATTAATATCAGCACGCATCTATCGGGTGGGTATGAGTGATGTATGTGATATTTTTCATTCTAATTTTGAAAATTCTGCATGTTTTAATTGGCACCTATTGAAAAGGTTTGTGAAAATATGTCAACACTGTGTTTGAAAAAAAATAACAAAAGGGGAAGAAAAGAAGCAATTTGCCATAATGATGGTATTTCTAAGAACTGAGATAACTTGCTATGCTGTAGCATATTGGGGCTAGATTTACGATACACAGGAAAGAATTGACAGCAGGTAGCTAGAATTTAATTTCAAAACAACTACAGTTAAATGTTTGCTGTTCATGTTAGTTAAGGAACAAAACTCAATGGAGTTGATAAAGATTTAGATGCAAAACTGGAGTAACTTGCTCCTAAAACATATTAGAATAGGGTTTGTAATTTATCTGAGCAACATTATTGGGAACAAAATTATTTGGAATTACACTCATTGGTTACAGACAGTGGAGAAAGTGACTTAGCAGACTGGACATTAGAATACAGCCTAACTCAAAATTCCTCTGTGAGGTCACTATCTACTGTTGAATTGATAGGCGGAATTTTCATGAATAGAGAGGAATAAAATGTTTCAGCAAATTTGAAGTTTCTGTGAGTTTCGAAATTTGAGCAAAAATAAATGTGGAATTTGGAATTAATTTGACATTTAAAATGTCATTTTTCATCAACTAATTCTATAAACAAATGTTAAAAAAAGCAATTTTTAAGCAATTTTTTGACTGACTTAGTAATAGAAGATTTGTGATTTGATTGGTTGAATCATGAATTATTGACATAATATTGTGAATGAAATATGAGAGATTTATTCATCCCTCTTCGCGAATATTGCACCAAACCCAAAATGACTACCTTTACTGTGTGTAAGCACCAGATAAAATAATTACCGAGTGCCCAGGTGACAGTGCTGTTTACATTAGATCTGAGCTGCAGCAGTGTTTGACTGTATACATGCGCTTTTATGAAGGACATTCTGGTACGGGGCTATACATATTTGACTCTGTTTTTAGTTTGTTTTTATTAGAAATAAATATATTGTGGGATAATGCACCATCGCGGTTGCCTTGCCTTTTTTTCTTTGTATGTCTATGCATTGGAAGTGGAGTGAGGAAGCTGATATACTGTTAAGGGAACAGAGAAATACCCTACAGGCGCATATTGAATTCCCTGAATATAAGCATATACCCTAAGGGGGAGAAAGATTGAAGGAAGGATCACGGGTGCTATATTGGAAGTTTTCACCATCACTACCTTTTGAGGATCAACATATGCTCCATAGTGGTGGTGGACTTTATTTGGTGTTTGATGTTATTATGCCATGTTTGTTCTTTTTTTCTGTTTATATAATGTACCGCATATGATGAGAAGATTGAGGGGTACATTCTTCTGATTCAGAACTTCTCTGTGATTCAAAGACGGAAGCGCCAGTGTATGTACCATTTTGTGTATTACCAGATAAAATAATATTTACTTTGGTGTGGAGTTTAAAGAGTTAAAATAAAAAAAATTAAATAAAACTACTTACGTTTGCATTGTTCTCCGATCCATCGGGGTCCACAATGAGAGCGTTAAACTCATGGGGCTAGATTTACTAAGTTGCGGGTTTGAGAAAGTGGGGATGTTGCCTATGGCAACCAATCAGATTCTAGCTGTCATTTTGTAGAAGGTACTAAATAAATGAAAGCTAGAATCTGATTGGTTGCTATAGGCAACATCCCCATTTTTTCAAACCCGCAGCTTAGTAAATCTAGCCCATGGTGTTCTGCTCTCATTCATCATGATTTATCTGTTTCAAAAAGGTGAAGCTGGTCCTTTGTGAACTTCCTAGATGTGTTCTTACAGTTTGCCTGTTGTTTAAACACAATTATACAATGTACATGAATATCTGCATGAAAAATGTTTTATGTGCATAAGAATAAATGGGGGTCTCATTTTATTCTCTTTGATTATATATTCTTCACAATAAACAGTCATGGCCAAAAGTTTGGAGAGTGACTCAAGTATTGTTTTTCACAAAGTTTGCTGCTTTAGTGTTTTTAGACCTTTTTGTCAGATGTTGCTATGGCATACTTAAATAAAATTACAAGCATTTCATAAGTGCCTGAAAGGCTTTTGTTCACAATTACATTAGGTTTATGCAATAAGTCAATATTTGCAGTGTTGACTCTTCTTTTTGAAGATGTCTGTAATTCGTCCTGGCATGCTGTCAATCAACTTCTGGGCCACATACTGACTGATGGCCGCCCATTCTTGCCTAATCAATGCTTGAAGTTTGTCAGAATTTGTGGGTTTTTGTTTGTCTACCTGCCTCTTGAGGATTGACCACAAGTTCTCAATGGGATTAAGGTCTGGGGAGTTTCCTGGCAATGGTCCCAAAATTTTGATGTTTTGATCCCAGAGCCACTTAGTTATCAATTTTTGCCTTATGGCAAGGTGCTCCATCATGCTGGAAAAGGCATTGTTCGTCCCCAAACTGCTCTTGGATGGTTGGGAGAAGTTGCTCTTGGAGGATGTTTTGGTACCATACTTTATTCATGGCTGTGTTCTTAGGCAAAATTGTGAGTGAGCCCACTCCCTTGACTGAGAAGCAACCCCACACATGAATGATCTCAGGATGCTTTACTGTTGGCATGACACAGAACTGATGGTAGCGCTCACCTTTCCTTCTCTAGACTGGCGTTTTTTACAGATGCCCCAAACAATCTAAAAAGGGGTTTATCAGAGAAAATGCCTTTACCCCAGTCCTCAGCAGTCCAATCCCTGTACCTTTTGCAGAATATCAGTCTTTCCCTGAAGTTTTTTGTGGAGAGAAGTGGCTTCTTTGCTGGCCTTCTTGACACCAGGCCATCCCCCAAAAGTCTTCGCCTCACTGTGCATGCAGATGCACTCACACCTGCCTGCTGCCATTCCTGAGCAAGCCCTGCACTGGTGGTGTCCCGATCCTGCAGCTGAATCAACTTTAGGAGACGGTCCTGGCATTTGCTGGACGTTCTTGGGTGCCCTGAAGCCTTTTTCACCACTATTGAACCTCTCTCCTTGAAGTTCTTGATGATCCGCTAAATGTTTGAGTTAAGTGCAATCTTACTAGCAGCAATATCTTGCCTGTGAAGCCCTTTATGTGCAAAGCAATGATGACTGGACGTGTTTCCTTGCAGTTAACCATGGTTAACAGAGGAAGAACAATGATTTCAAGCACCACCCTCCATTTAAAGCTTCCAGTCTTATTCTACCTCAATCAGCATGACAGAGTGATCTCCAGCCTTGTCCACGTCAACACTTTCACCTGTGTTAACGAGAGAATCACTGACCTGATGTCAGCTGGTCCTTTTGTGGCAGGGCTGAAATGCAGTGTAAGTGTTGTTTTTTGGGAGAAAATTCATTGTCATGGCAAAGAGGGACTTTTTTTTTTACATTTTCAATAACATTTGTGAGCTTCCATTCGCCGAACAAGTTTCTTATGTCTTTATTTTATAGTGGTAAGATAACTCTTGCTAAGTGAAATAATATTAATAGTAAAAATTATCAACTGCTAGGCGGTTTGTGAGGAACAAAATTTGACTCCTTCGCTATTATTATCGTAGATTTGTAAGGTGCCACAGTGCTTCGCAACGCCATACAGTAGGAAACAGGACATACATAAAACAAGGACATATATAAAACAAAGACATAAAAGACAAACAAAATAAACACAGACATGAAAACAAAGGGTATGAAGGACCCTGCTCATTAGAGAGCTTACATTCTAAGTGGAAGAGGGCACAGCTGGAACAAGAGGAGGGAGAGTGGCTCAGAGTGGAGATTGAGATATATTTAAGGGTGTATTAGTGTGAGTAGTATCATTGGGGATAAGGTAAGCTCTAATAAAGAGATGGGTGTTCAGGGAGCATTTCAAATTCAAAGACTGTGGGTGAGTTTAAAGAAGCCTAGCACTTCATACAGCTCAGTAACTGACATGCAGAATTTGTGAATTGATTTGCCAAAAACTGTTGGCTCAGTCTTGCAAATAACCCTTTTAACCAAGCCAGGGAAGATTTTCTCATCACATTTTACTCTTAAATATATCCACATTGCAGTCAAACTAAGGTTGAACACTGCATTTTAATTACTTGTCGTCCTGTAACATTGTGTATTTCAGTACATTGTCTACAATTTTGGTATCATATTAAACCAGGGAGCCCTTGTGTTACAATACTGAGCTGGATATGCCACAAAAATGATAAGTAACTGGGGGAACACTAATTGCAAAAAATTGAAGATATCCTTGAAGGATTATATGTGAATCACTTTCTTTTAACATCCAGAAATTAAATTGAATCATAAATCTTTTAATATTGGTTCAAACGAAAAAAAAAAAAGTAATTTAAGTCATCAAATTAAAAAAAATAATTCAGCTTTAGAAAAAATAGAATTTTTGTTCAAAAACATAATTTTAAACATACATACATTTTAAATTGTAAAACAAGTTTGTTATTAGCTTAATTTTTTAAACTAAGCCACCAACCATGTAACACTGAAATTCATAGAACCACAAACCTGTTTGGCTTATCTATACGGAAAACGTACAGTTGCATTCTAATAAATGATATAAATATATATATATCTCTGTCTCTCTCTCTCTCTCTCTCTCTCTCTTTCTCTCTCTCTCTCTCTCTCTCTCTCTATATATATATTTATATATACACATATGTATACACATATGTATATATATACATATACATATATATATATGTCTATATCTATCTATCTATCTATCTATCTATCTATCTATCTATCTATCTATCTATCTATATATTTAAATGTATATATATATATATATATATATATATATATATATATATATATATATATATATATATGCATTGTGGTATGTGATAGGCTATGCCCAAATATTTTACTTTCAATGTAAATCAAACCATCATGTTATATAGGGTATATATTTTTCTTCACCTCCCTGTAATCATTCTCCACTGTAAAAATTATGTACTGTATAAAGAGTACAATGGATTTGTGAATGCTGCATTTGAGTATTACCTCTTCTTTATGCGATACACATTGCCCTCATTATGTTTCCGAACACACCAGAGCGTTCAGACGACTGTGACATTATTTTATCTGTAAATTTAATATTTTGACTTTTTACAGAAACATTTTGCGAAAGGAATTAAGTGAATAATTTGTCTAGAACTCTATATTCCGTGGAAGAAAGATTTTTCTCCTGACTGTATGAACACTGTACTGTTATAGAAAAGCATTAAACAGCATCTACACCATTGAGCATGGATTGCCTTCAACCTTATTTTGCAACGACTGCAAAGCTCAATAAATAATAGCTCAGACACAAAGTGTAATGGCTGAGAAAGAACGAACCCCCCCCGAAACATCTTTTGTTTCATCCTTAGTGTGTTCTGTAGCAGGTTTATTTGAATAGTGGTTTTATCATTAAAAGCTGGTTATCCACAGGCATTTGGAAATGAGCTTTACTGTCACTTTATCTTACATGAACACTTCAGTCATTTTTATGCGACAGTACAAAGGACTTGCTCTGTGGGAATCTAGGAGCACAGCTGTCAGGAAATGCCATCTTTACATATTACTGTCCAAGGCTTGTGTTTCTGTTAGCTGCAGACTAGACATGAGATATCTCACGGGATTTGTATGGCATATTATTATTGCTTACTAAAGATAGATAAAACCAAATCTAGAAACACAATGTATTATCACAGAGAACACAAGCTTCCGTACAAGAACAGTTTAACCTTTGATTTAAAAAAACCTAAAAACATTAAAATTCACAAATTTCCTAGATTTTGCTATAGCGATTAAATCTTCCTCATTTTACATAACATAAAACAAACTCTGGAACCTGCTCCCACTTACCTAATTTTGCGTGGATCAGGAGTGAGCGATTGTCTATGCAAAAAAAATATACCTAATTATTTTAATTATTTGAATATATTGAAATATTCATAATGATACATATTATATGATCTTTGCTCACAAGTCTATATATATATTTTTTTTTTTATTATCTGTATTAATTATAATCTAATTGTGACTTAGCGATAAGCAAAATGGTTTGGGAAATTTTGAATCCCAAGGAACTCTAGTATTTTAATTTGCAAAGGGTATGTTAAAAAAACATCATTCGACTTAAAATTTACTTTTAAAATGCTGTTTACTTTAACAACTCTCTAATAAGGAAAATAACACATTACACTCATGAATGCCCATTGTTACTGAATTTTGTATTTAGTTAAAACTTATTTTTAAGTGAATATTTGGTCTGAAACTGTAAAAAAGTAATTGCAGTGTCCTAGTATTGTGATTTGTCCTATAAAATGAACCCATGGATCATTCATTCATCTGTTAATTTAGGGTTCTTTAACACCAATAGTATTTCATCCAGATGTTATATGGAACCCAGGTGAAAAACAAATACAGAATAAATTAATTTAAAAAAATATACCTGAAAGTCAGCATGAATAAAACACCTGTTTTGCTGTATTTTCTGTGTGTAGGGATAAAAAGGGCCCTATTTTGTTCTCTTTGATTATATATTCTTCAGAATATATAACACGGTACATAATAACAAAAATCCTCACTGTACTGTACTAAAATTCCATTATTTAGAGCTAATTTAGAAGAAATTAAACATCTATAACTATATTCCTCCTGCAGGTCATCACTTGTACTTCATAAATGTATCAACTCCTTGGGAGTTCAGGCAGTAACCAGCTTAACTCCATTGTTTTACTGATTGCTCATTCATTTTCCTCTCTGCTATCCCCTCCCCATCTTATCACAATGAGAGGTAAAATTTTACTCCTTCATTAAAAGGAAGTGAGTGCTGATGGCAATTTAATCCTGTATATGAACAATGGAAGGGGGAGTTGAAGGCAGACCCCCACCCCCCACTGAATTCTATTCATTCTTTATTGACACATAAAAAACATGCTTATGACATGTACTCACATATGAAGAACACTGTCTATTATAAAAGCTTAACAAAAATATTCCTACAAAGCAATATAAAAGAGGTTATGACACTGTGTGTGCTGATACAATGAGAAGAGAAGCCCCTGATTTCAAGAGCCTCCTATTGAAACAAAATTAATTATAATCTACAAAACACTTCTGATAGCAAGCAGATACGTTTTTCCAGGTCAGTGAAAAGAGTCATGGGAAAAGTGAAATAAAAATTAATTTTCAAGGAGTTAGAATATATATTGACTCGGGGTTGTGTTATGTGGAAGTTAATTAGAATACACAATGATAACCACTATATAATATTTAATGTCCAATCTAGGATACCTGAAAACTCATACATTGAGTAACCCGTAGCTTTATTAATATAGATAATTTTCTATTTGTGCTTGCACAGTGTCAGTATGGCTCAACCAAAGTTCATGGGAAACTTGTGTCATAGTTTACTTGTATGGCATAAACATTTTATGCAGTATTGTTCAGCAAAATAACTATTTTCACAGCAGTTGTCATCGATTGGGAAAATGAAACCCTACCAGGGATATTTGTGGGAGATGACTTTATTAATATAAAATAAATTAAGACATTGGGCCTGATTCATTAAGGATCTTAACTTAAGAAACTTCTTACTTAAGTCTCCTGGACAAAACCATGTTACAATACAAGGGGTGCAAATTAGTATTCTGTTTTGCACATAAGTTAAATACTGACTGTTTTTTCATGTAGCACACAAATACTTGATATCTTATTTGTACACTGAAATTTAAAGTTGATATTTGTGTGCTACATGAAGAAACAGTCAGTATTTAACTTATGTGCAAAACAGAATACTAACTTGCACCCCTTGCATTGTAACATGGTTTTGTCCAGGAGACTTAAATAAGAAGTTTCTTAAGTTAAGATCCTTAATGAATCAGGCCCATTTTTCTTAAATGAACTTTCAATTTTTGTTCCTACCGGCCATCCTCTGTATACTTACAGTATAATTGCGACAGGGAGGTGTGCACAATTATTGGTCAGTGAGTGATACAATCACTATGCACCTACAGGAGCACGCCAGAAAAAATCTGTCGTGCTCCCCCGCTCCACCCCCCTTTATTGGAACAAGCTCCCTCGCTCCATCAGAACATCTCCCAATCTGTCCTCTTTCAAACGAACATTAAAAACCCACCTTTTCTTAAAAGCCTTCCAGTCACCTGCCTAACCTCCCACCTGTCGGCTGCCTCTCCCTCTCTTCCCTTCTTCCCTTCTCCCCCCTCCTCGACTTCGTCTCCGTTTCACCCATTTCTCCGTCTCACCCTTGTGTCTCTGTCTGTCGTCACCTCCCTTTAGATTGTACGCTCCTTTGAGCTGGGCTCTCCTGCCTCCTGTTTCCACCACTTTTTACTTTGCTCTCCAGCTACTCAGCTCACCTCCTCTCAATCCCTCTGCCCTCTGTCTCCTCTCGCTTCTCTCTGTTCCTCTCAGTGGCTCTTAACCTGTCATCCGCACCCACCCTTTTGGGCTTAAGTTATCAGCCTGTACTGACTAGCCCCCACCCTCTCTCTCTAGCCGTGCCTTGAGCTCCCAGAGTTATAGTGCTTACTGTTATTTGTACTATGCTTTTTCACCTTGTACTGTGCCATTGTTTGTTCTTGTACGGCGCTACGGATACTTTGTGTCCCCCTATAAATAAAAATTAATAATAATAATAATAATAATAATAAAAATGGGGTAGTCATTGTAGAAAGAGGACAGTAATTTTATCATCACTACCGCTCTCTGCTGTCATCAATGTGATTCTAAATCCACCAATGTGGAAGGAGGTGCACAGTCATCGCAAAAACTTTCTGACTAATCACTGCAAACCTCCTCCTGTTGGAAGTATTGAGCAGTATACTGTTCAGTGATCAATAGGTGAGAGACTGGGGCACGGGGGGAGGAAATTATCCTGACACAGAAGATTAGGTCACATTTCATAAATAAATGCAGTTTAATTTTGTTAAAGAAAATTAATTTATCTTAAAAAGATGATAATTTTAGGGGGGGCAATTTAATGTCATGCTTCTCATAATGCAACATTTAATAAAGTTAAACAGGAGTTCCTTCCCTCGCAACCACTTCCCTCTGCAACAGCAGAGCTTGCCTGACCATTTGTTATTTTAGCGGATCTCAAAAAATGTCTTCACTATATTTTTATTAGTGTAATTCATAGGATCCCTAGTTTTGTTGGCAAGCCCCAGCCAATAAATATGTCACTTTTCATTTTCCGTCTACCCGCGAGAGCACTATCGCATTGTTCAATTCACAGTTCAATGGCACCCCTGTGAATAGTTTGAAGATTACCAGTGATATATTCATTTGGGGAGGTTGTGAACAGAGGAGTCGTACGGGGTGAAATCCGTAGCCGTAGAGGTCTCTTCATTTGATAAATATCTTTCTTTAATGCGTATGCACAGACTGATCATTGCTATATGTGTCTTACCATGGCTTATCATTTCTACAGAGGACAATAACTCTTTTCTGCATAGTGGAATCAGAGCGTCTTTATTTTGATTTGCAACTTCTATCTCCTTTGCTATTTGGTTTATCATATTCATGAGATATTTTGATCTTACTAACAATGCAAAACTGCACAATCCATAAAGTTTAAGGCACTTTTTATACCTGAACACGTCGATGTTAAATGCATTGCAGCCCTATGTTTTTATAATGTGGCTCTCCTTCCAATCTTTGTTACTTCTATGACCCTTGATTTGGGGTCCTATTAGGCTGGAGAACTAAAAGTTCCTCTCTGCCCCACTGTACGAAACACAGATAGCGCTAGATAATAATATAAAATAACTTTACATAGTCTGGGTTATTTAAATGATAAATAAAATGTAAGGAAACTTAGTTTAAATACAATTTTTAATTAACAGTTAATTACAAACAGAATGGAGACAGCAAATATATTTTTATGAATCGCTACATGGACCTACATGGTTTTAATTAAAATACATATTTGTGTTTACCGTTATTGAACATTATTCCATGTATTCAGATAATTGCGCTGTTCAAATTGATCAAAAAGTCTTTGTTTTGTCAGAAAAGCCTATTCCCTGTCATGTAATCTGATCCTTCGTACTACTAGGAAACAAATCCAATACATGCGTTTAGCTCCTTTCCTCGTTCCCCACGGAGGTTCTAAGTGTATAAAGCCTAACCTCAGTCTTCACAAATCCCAGGTGAGCCAGTCTTATGAACTTGATCTGTATTGCTCTTTTCTCGCAAGGAATTGATCACAGCAGCCGTTCAGTTTGGCAGACACTTAACAGTTTAAGCAATGGCAATTTAATGAATAACTTTTAGAGAAATTTCCCTAATGAAAACCATTCGGGAAGCTGATGACTTGTGGGATATGTTTAACAAGCTATTCTTTTATTCTCCCTGTAACCGCAGTAGGAATGCCGACGATCATTGTATCATTATTGGCTTGTTAATCAAAATCTAAAGAAGAAAAATTTTGCATTGAGCCGCAGTCAATGCCGTGGTGAACTTTAAATAAAGAATATTTGACGCTATAATAGTGTAACAACTGGGAAAAACAAATGAGGGATATTATCAATTGTGAGGTTGTTTCATTGTACAACACAAGAACAGGAATAAAAATTGCAACATAAGTTACCAACAAGAAAACACTAACTCAGAATTCTTTAGTTTGAACAGACGCAAAATACTAAAACGTAATTTAGAAATATGTAACTCTGTCGTTGCAACGTGACTGTGACAGAATTGCACCTTACGAAGCTACAGCACTTTTTAACATCTTCCACTGTGTTGATTTTGATGGGAATAAATGTTTTTTTTTTTTCAACTTATTAAAGCAAATTATATATTTCTTTACGGACAACTTAAATACGGCATTTGTTTAGTACCATAGTTGAGCAAATATCATTTTAAATTATTGGCATTATATGGGGCAAAACGGGGAATTTATTTTTTAAACTGTACACTTTTTTGTGATGACTAACCCCTAACATATACCACTTAGTTCTTTCTGAAACAAATAGGGCCGGATTCATCTTCAAACACAACCTGCACGAAACTTGCATTTTAAAAAATGAGCACGGAACTTGAGCATGTTTCCGACCAAATTCAAATACGAGCAGATCTCAAGAGAAGTTTCCGTTTGAATCTGGGTATAAAGACGCTCTGGCTAAACGTTACTTGCTATATATAGACAGGCAGAACACAGTGCAGTATAAACACATACATATGTGCAATATAAAGTCCCATTAGAAAACAGGCAAATGAATAGCACTAAATACTATAATCATTAATATAATTATTTTTTTTTTAACAGTAGATAAATAAATCAGGATGTTCTTCTGCAAAGGTATTGCATGTGCAAAGCTATTTTACACAAGATTTGGCTCGTAAATGGACTCATGCCCGAAGATACATAGTAACATAGTAACATAGTTGATGAGGTTGAAAAAAGATACCAGTCCATCAAGTTGAACCTATTTTGGATCTCCTGTGATCCTGCACTTATATTTGAAATTCATCCAGAGTAAGCAACCGCCAATCTGTTTCAATCGTGAAAATCCCCCAGACTCAATATTGCAGTCCTATTTTTACACTATATCCACTACTATCCTACATTTTAATTAACGGTCGTATCCCTGGATTCACCTTTCCGCTAAAAATTTGTCTAACCCTTTCTTAAACATATCTATTGAATCTGCCATCACAACCTTCCCTGGCAATGAATTCCATATCTTGACTGCCCTTACTGTAAAGAACCCCTTCCTTTGCTGGTTGTAAAATTTCCTCTCCTCTAACCTTAGGGGGTGACCACGTGTCCTGTGTAGAGTCCTTGGGGTAAAAAGTTCCCATGAAAGTTCTCTGTATTGATGATTCAGGCCCCTAATGTTTAAAGGGTTACTAACTTTGTGCGCTTTATCGGAGCTCTGAAATTATGTTTGCAGTGTAGATTATATATATATATATATATATATATATATATATATATATATATATATATATGTGTGTGTGTGCATTTGTGTGATTATTTATTTTTTGCTTTTAATTATTTTTAAATTATATTTCAACACTTAATTTGCTAGTTTACTTTTTTAATTTGGTAAAGCGTGTGTTAACACATAATACTATACAACATAGAAGGGTCTCTAAAGTTGGGAATTAAAAGCAGGTGATCTTTCAAGAGATAAGATTTAAATAAAAGCTGTATTAAAAATGGTTTCTTTAATATATCCCAAAATTCAGAGACTAAAGACTTAAAAGCCACAGAAAAGAAAAACCACAAGGGGGCATTAAAATGTAATTGACAAACAGATACTGAAATATGTTACATTTAAAGAATTCCCCATGTCACTTTCCTTCTCATTCATTTCTGTAGCAGAGCTCCTCACAGTGACTGTATGAAGATGAGCTTGGCCACCATGTACATGTGTATTTAATTCCCCTATACATTATTTTGTGTAGCAGTGTTCCTGACTCTAGAAAGAGGGGCTGGTGATCATGTCTGTTTGTATTATATTCTCCATCTTGAGTGTCAATGCTCCTCACAGTGACTGTAAGAAGAAGGGCTTGGTGATCATGTCTGTGTGCATTGTAATTCTCTAGTCATTACTTTGTGTAGCCGAGCTCCTCACAGGGAGGAAAAGGGGCCTGGTTATCATGTTTTTGTGTATTGTATTCCTCTAGTCATTACCTTGTATAGCAGAGCTCCTCACAGTGACTGTAAGAAGAAGGGCTTTGTGATCATGTTTTTGTATTCCTCTATTCATTACCTTGTCTAGCAGAGCTCCTCACAGTGACTGTAAGAAGAAGGGCTTGGTGATCATGTTTGTGTGTATTGTATTTCTCAAGTCATTACCTAGTGTAGCAGAGCTCCTCACAGTGACTGTATGAAGAGGCGCTTGGGGACCATGTCCATGAGTATTTAATTCCCCCTACACATTATTTTGTGTAGCAGTGTTCCTTATGGTGACTATAGGAAGAGGGGCTTGGTGATCATGTTTGTTTGTATTATATTCTCCATCTTGTATAGCAGAGCTCCTCACAGTGACTGTAAGAAGAAGGGCTTGGTGATCATGCCTGTGTGCATTGTAATTCTCTAGTCATTACTTTGTGTAGCAGAGCTCCTCACAGGGAGGAAAAGGGGCCTGGTTATCATGTTTTTGTGTATTGTATTCCTCTAGTCATTACCTTGTGTAGCAGAGCTCCTCACAGTGACTGTAAGAAGAAGGGCTTTGTGATCATGTTTTTGTATTCCTCTATTCATTACCTTGTGTAACAGAGCTCCTCACAGGGACTGTAGGAAGAGGGGCTTGGTTATCATGTCTGTTTGTATTGTATTCCTCAACTGTATCAATGCTCCTCACAGTGGCTTTAGGAGGCTGTGCTAATTGATCATATCTCTGTGTTCAACATTTATCTCTTTAATAAATTGTTTAACAGGCAAATATTATTTTCTATATGGTTAAATGAAATGTATGGATAATTACTGGATAAATAAATATATACATGTACTTGTGTATAATATATTTAGGAAAAATCTAGCAATATTTTAATTGTGTCTAGGAATAAATAATGGTACATTTAATTCAAACTATAATTCTTTAAAGTCTGTGGGGAGGTCTCTTGGCGGAATATAGGATACAATTTTGAGAACGTTTATAAACCGATTGTATTACACTTAAAACTGTGCAAATATCATCCACAGTCATAAAGGAGAACACAAAACATGACACCCATCACAATGGAGGCAGACAGGTTGTCGAACCAATAGTTCCAAAAATAAAGTCTATCAATTCTCTAAGAACCAGTGAATTTATAAGCTGCATTCTCATAAATATCCATTGTGCGTTGGTGCTTAGTTCTCTTTAAAGTTGCATTATCACCTGGGAAATATACTACTTTCCCTACCGAGTGTTACTGGGACTCTGGGTAGGGAAAGCAACAAGTGTATAAAATTTTAGTGATTAGCTGGTAATGCAGTTTTAATAAATTACACATTAAATAATAACATTGGCTAAGAGAATGTTACTAAAATTAATGTTACATATATACAAATATCTCTTTTTCTTTGAGACAGGAAAGGATTCTTTACAGTTAGTGCAGTATAAAGCATAAAAGAGAATCCCAGAGACGTTTTGATTTGGCTGACACAATTGTCATTTCCTACAGTCAATGTCTTTATAGTTTTAAGGTATACACAGTTCTTTTTAAGAAAAATAAAGTCATATTTTCAGCAAAATATCATTTTGTGCTGGCTCGCCAGTGTTTAAATGGGATAGTAAAATGCTAAATAACTTGACACCTCTGCTCTACTGAATGAATCAGCAAATGTAGCTGCTCCTCTCGTCTATTACATGTTGTATTTTCTTATAGTTACATATTATATATTGTAAACTGGGTTATTACAGTAGATATTTCTGCCTCCTCCGCCTCCGCTTGTTGAGTCGTCTGATTCTGGTTGTTAAGATTTCATAGTTAAATTCATTACTGTGTTTAAAGCTCTTCTTCAAAGCTCTGGATCTGATTAATAAAGAGATTTATGGACGTGATTTGTTTTACAGGATCCTATTTTTGCAGAGATTTATACAAACACTGTACATATCTCTAGCGTGCTGCTTATGTTGTTTATTGACTTTATTTGCTTACCAACAAAGTCTGTTGGGAATATAGATATAATGCTATAACCATCTGTCAAATTCAATGACTGCACGAGGTTCTAAACACAAGGAAACTGAGTGGGGAAAGTAGGGATAAGAAAACATAGAAAACTATCACATGCTTCCCTAGCTACGGTCAGTCCGTATAGAAAGTACATTGTTGTTTATTTAAGCAATAGTTAATATGATTGGTTCTTGCACAATATTAAGTATAAATGTAGTTATAGAAACTATATAGTAGGTAAGTGCTTGAAAGAACAATCTCATATCAATTTATTTATCTATCTATCTATCTATCTATCTATCTATCTATCTATCTATCTATCCATCTATCTCATTCTATCTATCTATCTATCTATCTATCTATCTATCTATCCATCTATCTCATTCTATCTATCTATCTATCTATCTATCTATCTATCTATCTATCTATCTATCTATCTATCTTTTATCTATCTATCTTCTATCTATATCATATCTATCTATCTACCTTTCTATCTGTCTATTTATCTATCTATCTATATTTTATCTATCTATATCATATCTATCTATCTACCTTTCTATCTGTCTATCTATCTATCTATCTCATATCTATCTATCTATCTATCTATCTATCTATCTATCTATCTATCTATCTATCTATATATCCATCTATCTCATTCTTTCTATCTATCTCTCTATCTATCTATCTATCTATCTATCTTTTATCTATCTATCTTCTATCTATATCATATCTATCTATCTACCTTTCTATCTGTCTATTTATCTATCTATCTATCTCATATCTATCTATCTATCTATCTATCTATCTATCTATCTATCATATCTATCTATCTCATTCTATCTATCTATCTATCTATATATCTATCTTCTATCTATATCATATCTATCTATCTGCATCCATCCTTTTCTCTCTCAGGATGCCACCAAAACTATCATCCACGCACTCATCATCTCCCGCCTCGATTATTGTAACCTCCTCCTAACTGGCCTCCCCCACTCCCAGCTCTCCCCCCCTCTGCCTAATACTCAATGCGGCCGCAAGACTCATCTTCCTCTCACGCCGCTCCTCCTCTGCCTCCCCTCTCTGCCTTGCCTTACACTGGCTCCCCTTCCCCTATAGAATCCTTTTCAAACTCCTCACCACCACTTACAAGGCTCTATCCAACTCTACTGCCCCTTATATCTCTAACCTCCTCTCCATTCACACTCCTGCCCGCTCCCTGCGCTCGGCCAACGACCGCCGCCTCTCCTCCACTCTATCACCTCTTCCCACTCCAGAATCCAAGACTTTTCCCGTGCAGCCCCCCTTCTCTGGAATGACCTCCCTCGTTCCATCCGTCTCTCTCCTACTCTGTGCTCCTTCAAACGTGCACTCAAAACTCACCTCTTCCTCAAAGCCTACCAACCATCTACTTAACCCCCATCTCCTCCCTTTTGCTCGTCCTCCCTCCTCTCCTCTTGCCTCAACTGGCTCCTCTTGTGCCTGGTCTGTTTACCCTCCCTTAGGATGTAAGCTTGTATGAGCAGGGCCCCCTCCCCTCCTGTCTCCATACCTGTTCTTCTGGTCCGTCTTTACTGCATATGACTGGCCGGAGTTTCTGAAGTATTGGTACTTTTTGTTCATTGTTCTGTATGGTTTCACCCTGTATAGTCTACTGTTAGTACTGTGTGCGGCGCTGCGGATACCTTGTGGCGCCTAACAAATAAATGATAATAATAATAATAATAATAATAATAATATCTACCTTTCTATCTGTCTATTATCTATCTATCTGTCGATCTCCTATCTATCTATCTATCTATCTATCTATCTATCTATCTATCCATCTATCTCATATCTATCTATACATCTATCTCATTCTATCTATCTATCTATACATCTATCTCATTATATTTATCTATCTATCTTTTTTTGTGTGCATGTGTCTGTGCTGTGTGTGTGTATTGTGTGCATTTATGTATGTGTGTGTATAGTGTGTAGTATATATGTGTGCGTATTGTGTGTAGTATATATGTGTGTGTACTGTGTGTAGTATATATATGTGTGTATGTGTGTAGTATATATGTGTGTGTATTTGCATGTGTGGATGATCCTAAGATATGATACATAATGTTTCTGATAGATTTTCTTTAGTAAGATGTAACTTTACAATATATAGTAATAATAAAATTAATCCATTGCTAAGCGTCATTATCTATAGGGTTGATTTGTATAACGAGCTCCGTACTGTATACACCTCCTTCCCACCTTTCTCTGTGTGTAACGAAAACAGTTTCATGCAATGCAAGTATTTTTTTTTTCTCTTTTTGTTTCATGGTCATATTCTTTTATCTTCCCGACACTTCAATTACTGACAAAAACTGCACATAAATGCTGTCTGTAGCTGGGCACCATTTGTAATGTAGCATCCATTGATGAGCACAGAACACGTACTGTGAGCAATTCTTAATGAGACCCGGTAGGCTGGGCGATTGACATTGATGGAGATTTCTCCATTCACAGTCATTGTATTGTGGTTTTCTCTTCAGTCAATGTCTGAAAGAGAAGAATATCATGCACCACATCCAAAAGTGCATGAAAAAAGAAAAGGTCAAGTCACTCTTGCTTGCCAGAAATTAATTAATCAAAAAAAAAAAAAAAAAGTCTGCAGTGCTATGTCCAATGTTTAATCCCTGCATCACACTGCCAGGCAGATATCCGGTGTTCATATTGAAACGATACACTGAATTTGTTCATTTATGCACTGAAGACTTGAGTGAGCAGCGATTCACAGCTTGAAATGAATTTTTCTGATTTCGTGCTAACGGCAAAAAAAATATTTAAACAATAGCGCATGCCACTCCTGTAATTTCCTTTTGTAGAGCTCCGGTAACAGAAGGGATTTCAGAGGTTGACTAAGATAAGGATATTTTTACAGCTGTTTATATAGGTATTCACACTACTCTTGTGTTAAATTATTTACAATTTTTTGAAACATGTTGTTAATCTCACTTCAACCAGTCTGCACCTCATTTCCCACAAAGTGTGAACTATAAAAACAGATAATTTTCTAGCCCTTTGTTTCCCCAGATTTCCCAATCATGTTTTTAAGCCACATACTTATTACGGTTCTGCTTAAACTGGTATATACTCTATTTTTAAGTGGTAACGTGCATGAAAGAGCATGGCTTTGTTAACTTGTGTGCACATGCGGAGTAGTCCATTGTCTCAGCTTAGGCAGAAGGATAATATTGCATTGTCCACCAAATTCCTGTATGAATGTACATCACACCAGGGGGGTCTCGTGGCCTTTTGTTTAGCTGTGTGTCTGTGTGTTGAGATAGTGGAAATGTCCCACAGGTACAGCCCTTTGTTTATTTACAGATGATTGCATCATTTATTTAAATTGATCGTCTCTGGGTTGTGACCTTGCCTTTATAAACATGCTTTGTAGAAGACAATCTGATGTACAGCCACTGAACAATACCTGCCCCTAATTGTATTAAGAGTAACTCATCTGCTTTCCCTTTGTCTGTATGTTTACCTGTGAAAAGGTAAACACAGAAAAGGACCAATCAGGCAGGTACTGAAACTCCACAGAAGGCCATTTCGGCCTTTAAAAGAGAGCTCACAAAACAGTAAATGATACCCAGTGATAGCTGAAGTCAGATAATGGTCTCTGTCAGTTGAAACAGACGGGACAATCAGTTCCTGGAGTACTGCCTTTGCCCTGATCAACCTTGCCAGTCCTTGCGGAGCTGTATGCCAAGTGACAGTGACCCAGGACCGCTGCCTTGCTGGTGGCCTCAAAGGAGAGAGCCTCTGTGTCCTAGGCTTGGATGGGCAGCCCCTCTCCTGCTAGGATGCTGGTGAGGTGTTTTGTCGTAAATACCCTATATGTTGGCTGTGCCGACTGTACTGTGATTTGTTGCGGTTTATTATTTAAATGCAATCATTGCTGTTTGGTTCTACCGTTTTGCTAAATAAACCTAATTATTGTTATCTTGGCTAATCACCTGGGTGATTATGAACCTTGGATAGGTACCGGGTCAGCCAGGTGTGATGTACAGAGTGATACATTAAGCCTGGTACCATCACATATAACATTAAAGAGTGTGGGGGGCCATGACACAAATGACATTAAACATGGTGGGAGCCCATGACACGTACCCTCTTATTAGAAATGAACGGAGTTGCAGTGGAATTTCATGTGATTAGAAATGTACAGCAGAAGATGTCACAGAGGTGCCAAGATCCTGCGATACAATCTCAACCTTCCGCTTTTTCACTATTATATTTTTCCGCCTTTGAACAAATTTATAATTTTTCAAAGCTGGGAACAGGGGTGTAACTAGATATTTGTGGGCCCCATAACAACATTTTTTAAGGACCTCTATATACCCCTCTAATGGTGAAAAACTCACATATACACTTACCGATTCCCGCCGTTTTGAAGTCATTTTTTAAAACCCCACTTTTATTAAAAACAAAGCCCATCGGGTTTTCTGTTTAATAAAAAAGAAAATAACTTCAAAGCGCTGGGAATCTGCGGTTCTAACCTATGGACTTTTGACAGGGAAGGCCTCCTTCACCTGTGGTAGTTAGGCCTTTGGCTGGTAAGACAGTGGTGTATATCCATTCTTCTCTGGAGTTTGGTTGTTATATAATAATGAAGCACAATTTCATTGGGCAGCACAGTGGCTCAGTTTTTAGCACTTCTGCCTCACAGCACTGGGGTCAAAAGTTTGATTCCCGACCATGGCCTTATCTGTGTAGAGTTTGTATGTTCTCCCTGTGTTTGCGTGGGTTTCCTCCGAGTGCTCCGGTTTCCTCCCACACTCCAAAAACATACTGGTAGGTTAATTGGCTGCTATTAAAATTGCCCTTAGTCTCTCTCTGTCTGTGTGTGTGTATGTTAGGAAATTTAGACTGCAAGCTCCAATGGGGCAGGGACTGATGTGAGTGAGTTCTCTGTACAGCGCTGCGGAATTAGTGGCGCTATATACATAGATTATGATGATGATAGGGGGTATTGCACACAAAACACTTAAGGTCAAATTCACTGGATAAAAATTCTACGCCCAAATGCGTCATGAAACGAATATTCAGTGGAACACTTTTAGAAAGAATAAGTTTGTTGCAATGACAGGTTTATTAATCTACAATCATTTTCCATTACAATATAGAAATAATGAATCTACACTAAGATAAAATGTTAGAAGGCACTTGTTATTCACATACAAGATATGCTACGACTCACTTTTAATAGTTTGTACTTGTCAATAAAATATGTTGGGCCAGATTTAGCATTTGAAGAACACTCGCTGTGAATGACATATTAACATCTCTTTCATCTGGCAAAAAAAGATTCTTTTATTATTTTTTTTTATCAAAAGATGAAGATCAATTAGGTGTAAATTATAACTTCTATAGAACAAGGGCAGCTGTGCATCACATTGCAAACAGACGGAGGCCTCGGCTGCTCTGCGGATATTAGACAGGCTTTTGTTCTAAATTGTAAATCAGTATAGTTTAAATGTCAGAAAATCACTGTCTCTGAATGCGCTTATATTTATTGACTTCTGCAAAGCAGCTTGGAGATCTTTTGTAAAATCCTTCATTCAGTATGATTCATCAATACTTTTACAGCAGCGATAAATGTTCAAGGGTGTGCAGAGCTTAGTGGAATTAGAAAGAGTTACCTGTCCTTGCACTGGGATATGGCTTTCTGCACTTGCAATAGAATCACTGCACAGCATTTATAGGGAGTAGCATTTCCCACAGCAGCTGGGTGTCTACAGATGGAGCAGAATTTATTGCACCGGGCAGTGAAACAAATCCACAGATTAAGAGTAGACTATGCTTAACTATGTTTAGTTCTGGATGTTCTAGATAATTACATTTTTTTCCCCGTGCCTTATCATTTGCAGCAATAAACTCCACTCCATATGTAACTTTCTTTATATGTAGAAATTTGGAACTTGTGCTACACCGTATAGTGTTGTTCTAATATTACTTCAAACATAATCCTTGTTTTAGAGCAGTGGTCAAGGAACAGGAGTAAATTGCCCCAAATGGGGTAAAAATGAAATTCCTGGGGGTAATGCTGCCGAGTCACACGCTGTCAGTTGGATTGTAGACCCCTTTAAATGTGAAATTGCTGTAGTACCAGAAGAGCCTCAAGGGTTGGCAGAGACACTTCTTGAGCTTCGATGCAATAATGAAGCACGTATTGCATTTGAAAACAAAGCAGATCTGTCATATCTTTGGATGTCGAGAGCTACAAAGGCATCAACATTGCACATGAGGAGTCCGTCAAAAAGTTGCTGCCTTTTGCAACAATCTACCTTTGGGAACAAGGACTTTCCACTGTAACGAACATAAAAACAAAGCAGAGAAATCGATTGGACGCTGAAGACTGTATACAAATTGCTCTGACATCAAAATGCCCCAATATTGATGCTCTCGTATCAAAAATGAAGCAACATCATTTCTCCAAAACCTGAAGTATTAAAGTTAAAGCTTTCAAAGAAATTTTGAATAGATTCAATAAAATTTTATATTCCAATATTTAATAATATATGATTTCCTTCCTTTCAAATCAAGGGGGTAATGTCGGCGTATCTAAATATATTTTGGGGTAAAAGGTAAAAAAGTTCCCTGACCCCTGTTTTAAAGAGAACTAACATTTTCCAAGGAGTCCATACATATATTGTTGATGTGCACAGGTGGAACAATTTGTTAAGCTAAACGCAGTTGGATTCAAATTTTGAATAGTTCAAACTTTTTAGAATGCTGGAAGTTCAATAAATATCTCCAGTTTCTCTTTGTGTAAGGCACTGTTACCTCAAACTTGTCTTTGTTTAATTGTGTCTAATATAGAGGAAATATATATTGCTATGTTACCTCTCTGTGCAGAGACAAATTAGAGGTGACTGATTTGCCCTTTGCCATCTCTGTCATATTTCGGAACCTTTAAAACTTTTCACATGGTCAATGACTACATATCACAGTCACAATGACCCCTTACCCATCCCCTGCCGCATGGCTATACCCCAAAGATATTGCATTGTGTGGGGAATAAGACTGACAGGAGGGATTTGGGTACATATGAGAGAATGGAGACAGACAATGGCTTTTAGCGGAATAGTAAACTCACCAAGAAGACTATCTGATTCTTGGTTATGTGTACTAAAAACAAACATAAGTAAAACTAAAATACCCAACATATGAAAAATATCGATTTTCCAAATTATTCACTATAAAAATAAGGATAAGTAGAATACTTTATCAGTATTAATGAACTAATGGCATAAAAGATCCAACAGCCAAGAGTAGAAAACACTACATTTGCAGTGCCCACTAATATGAATCTCTACATTGTCCTCTCTACGCTGTGTCTCATGTTTGTCCTCTATCCATCTAATTCCTACGTCCCTTGCCCCGTCCGATGCTAATTTCTTTCTGTACACCTTGTGATTTGTTCTATTAATTACATCCATGCATTTATCATTCTCTCAATTTTACCCTTGTACCTGTGTTTATGCTTCCTATTTTCATATATGTCATACGGAACGTGGCTACGGAATCTGTGGAGCCATATAAGCAAACAACGACGATGACGAGGTGCACACAAGGCATTGTGTTTGCATTAGGGGAGAACATGTGCGTTCTCTGCTAAATATGTTTGCCTCTTTGTAGCCTGTCCTTCACCAATACTAAACAGGAAGGAAACTGTCATATACAGTATTTCGGTGATGATTATTTTTCTTCTCTCAGCAGTGCAGCATGAAAGGTCAGCGCTGTTTCTGTTTGTACTTAATGACAATATGAATGTGTAATATAACACCCAGGTGTCACAGTAACGTGCTTTGTAATTTGTTCTGAAGTGTAAGTTATATCTCCCTAAATTAGAAAAAAAGTTTTGTTAATACTTGTTTTATAGCAACAGTTATAGAGGAGTCGTACCCAGAAAATTAAATGTAACATATAAAATTTCAGCTTTACCCTACAAAATTTTCATCATCCTCTAGAATTCTTCAAACTCCCCCCATTGATTCTCCACCAGGGGGGTATATTTACTAAACTAGGGGTTTGAAAAAGTGGATATGCTGCCTATAGCAACCAATCAGTGTCTAGCTGTCATTTTGTAGAATGCACTAAATAAATGATAAATAGAATCTGATTGGTTGCTGGAGGCAACATCTCCACTTTTCAAAACCCGAAGTTTAGTTAATATACCCCCAAGTTTCTAACGTTCTTTCCCCTTCTATGGAACCCTACAAATCGAAATATCCAAGAAGTTTTTTAAGGCAGACGTCATCACTGAAGCCTATAAGAGAACATGTCAGTTCCCCATTTCCCCTCACATAATCACGTTTTGTATGTAAGTCCCTTCATTCCTTTTAGATGGTAAGCTAACATGGTTCTGATCTATAATACTTTCTGTTACAGTCCGGTTTCCTTTGTTTGTTAACATGTGCAGTCCTGTATCCATTAAATGTAATATTAATACTAGCATATACATATTTTATTGTAAATAATAATAATAAAAATAATAATAATAAAAATAATAAAAATAATAATAATAGTAACATCAAACATTTGTTTGAGTAATTTTTTTTCACTTTCTAATATTTAGCATTAGTGATGTTATCGATAAATAATCTGTATCTCTCAATATAATGGTTAATGGGAGCCCAGTTACTGATATTTTATTTAAAGACCTTTACACAAACATACTGGCATTGAGTGGGTGCTTCATTCCACTCACTCTTCATCTCTCTGAAAAAAAATGGCTAATCTGAATATTTTGTAGTGTAGATACGTACCCTATGAGAAAACACATGAGCAATTATTCCATATGACCCACCAAATCCACACTCCTACCCGCCCAAAGCACCAGCTGCTCTGCCGAAGTAGCAGCCATTTTGGGGGAGACCACACCCCTTCTCTATTAGGACACGACCACTGAATCCAGTGCTGTCCTGGGAAACTCAAGGCTGTTGGTCGGTATGTAGATTATTTGCTACTGAAAAATGTGATGTTCCTGTTAAAATAAAAATACTGCACAAAAATATTAAAAATTATAAAGCATAAGCTCTTATTATTATTACCAGGGTTATATTTTTAAATATTATTTGAAATATGTTATTTAAAATTAAACATAATTAAAATAAAAATAGAAAACAATAAAGCAGAATATGGATTAATTACTATTTTAGTCTTCCTCTGTGTGTTTTTGCGCCAGTTGCCTACACATAATAGCCTATGAATTCACTAGGAGCCAGTGATGTGTCGGGATGTCACTGGTTCAGCGCTCAAAATGTCTGCCCCCATTGTGTGTAGATACTGGCTGCGCTCTCAATGAAGTACCTTAGTACCTATCTTCTCTGTTGCAATAGATCTCTCTAGAAAGCATTTTGCCAATAGCTATATCTCTTAAGAGTGGTGGAATCAGTGACTCCTGTGGGCTATAAAGTTCATTCATATCAATAGTCCCATTTTTCCCAGGCAGTCCTGATTTTTGATAGACAAAATGCTCTGAAATAAAATGTCCATAGACTTTCACAAAAATGGCTGTAGTTTTGATAGTCCAGTCATGGTTTGGGCAGATTGGGGAAGTGCCTAGTGTATCACAAATTTCCAAAATGGGAATATTGGACAGGTATGGCATTTCAGACGTGCTGATAACATTAGACAAATGACACAAACAGTCATAGCAATAACCATGTTTTAACCAACTGAAATATCTTTGGAACACAAATATTTCCAAGCAGTTATCCCACATAAATGTATTTATTTTTCCTTTAAATAACAAGTAAAATGCCTTTTAAACATGTATCTGACAGTCAGGAGGGGGGGGGGGGTCGGAGTTTGTCACAGTGCTGACAAGAAATCAGAGGGGAATTCCATAGCCTCTCTGCTCACTACATTATGTGCCACATGACTGTGGTTGCCATGGTAGTCGAGTCATAAATTTTTAATAGCAGCCTGAACTGAAAAAACAAGGGAAAGTGGTAAATATCAACATGCTTCTTATCGCCTGCCACAGTGATTTATGTTAAAAACACACCTCTTTTTTCCATGGGATTGCTGCTTTAAAAGCAACATTTTAAGATAAAAGTAAAAAATTTTAGGGGTAAATTTATCAAGCTGCGAGTTTCCGGCCGGTTTGAAAAGTGGAGCTGTTTCCTATAACAGCCAATCAGATTATATCTGTAATTTTGATTAATGTTCTAAATAAATGATAGCTAGAATCTGATTGGTTGCTATAGGCAACATCTCCACTTTTTAAACTCACAGCTTGATAAATTTACCCCTTAGATTAAGAGGTTTCATTGAAATAAAGATATATACTGTATAAATATAATAATTTTAGCCATAACACCTACTACACTATACCATTAAAATGATACAACACAAGCATAATGAGTTTGCATATTATAGAAACACTCAGCAACAATGAGCTCTTGTTAATTGATGATTGTTACTCGGAATGTTATGTTTAGAAAATAGTCACTTGAAGCCGTGTGTTTACAATGATTCACAAACTCGGGGAGGAAACAGCTGCAAGAAACAGATTGTTTTAGGCTTGAAACAATGCCAGCCTGGCAATTGTTCTCAGCTATTCCCTGTATTGTACATGGGCTCCAAAATTCATCAGTACGTCTGTTTTTATTAATGAAGTTTCAAGCACATGAAACAAAGCTTTACATTGTCAACAGAACTGACACTTCGTAGGAATGTAGAAGGTAATGAAACATTATACTTCACAAGATAACATCAGTTTCATAATAATATACCTGCAGTTTCTATATCTTAGTGCTCCCATATTTTAGAAACAGAATAAACAGTGCACTCCTGCAACGCAACGATTTCTGAGGTTGTCCAATTGTGGCACAATGCATTATACATATTTGCCTACACTCCCGGAGTCTCCGGGAGGCTCCCGAATTTCAGGGATCTTCTTGGACTCCCCGGAGAGCAGGCATTCTCCCGGAAGTGATAGAGGCGGGGCTTAATGGCGCAATTTTGAGTCATCAAGCCCCACCCCTTTCTTTGAAATGTCATGGATGTTAGCATTTCTTAACAGGGGCGGGGCTACGGCCCCTCCCCTGTCACATGACCCCTGTTACAGGGTCGCCTTGAGCAGAGGTTTAAAAAATCCTACTACTAATTTGGTTAATGTTATGAATCTGAATTTTGAGAAATTTTGTTTTCAAACATTTAGATCTCCAGTGACTAAAAATATGTTTCTTCAGGGAAAACTGAAACATCTTGAAATATGAATTTGCTGTTCAGTCAGTGCAAATCTGTACAATGTATTTATTAATATATATATATATATATATATATATATATATATATATAATATTATATAGAGACCATTCTTATACTATCATTAAGAGATGTCCCCTCTCCTGAGAGAGAGCATTGCAGGATACTGGACCACAAGCTTGGCAGTCAATGTTTGGAACATCATAGTAAATATATAAAGCAATTCAAAATGGCAAGTGTGAGCTTGTGTGTAATATGTCCTGTAGCCAATCAGAGCATTAAACAGTCACATGACTTGGCCAACCTGTAGCCAATCAGAGCATTAAAATGTTCACAAACCTAGGTCAACCTAAAACAATCAAATAAATGTCCCACCTCTAAAAAGCAGCAGTGGTGATTAAAAGGTAATTATAACGGAATAGATGTTTTTCACCTAATGTGGTCTTAATGTTATTAATGGAAATATATGCCAGTGACACATGGGGCAATCCTGACCACACATTCTGCAAAATCTGGGCCAAAGTTCTGATCTTGATGCAGATATGGCAGCATGCATGCACGCACTAGATTTTGCTGAGTTTCTGGACATTTGTGAAGCACACACACAATGAACAATTTGGATTGCCACTTTGGTCACTTTAAAATTGCTACATAAGTGTGCACAAAATCACCAGCAATCCGGATAAACATCTGATTAGATGTCAACTGGAGCAGCCTAAAAATACAATGAGAACATCTGCAAACGTGTGGGGTTAACACCCAACTGGAATAACTGGTCCTCATGGATTCAGTAACTCAGACTAGACTCTAATTTAGTGACTTAAAGTGCCTGAGTCAATAAGGAGAGCAAAGCATAAAAAATGAGTAACTTTACACCTGGGACAAACAATTTTGCATTGGAGGAGGAGGTAAATTTAAAATGGGACAGAATTATAGTTGGGATAGGCTATGCTCTAGATCAACTTTAACTGTCAGTATAAAAATAAATCTATTAAGTATTTGTGTGCTAGATGAAATAACAGACAGTATTTAACTTATGTGCAAAATAATAAACTAATTTGCACCCCTTGCATTGTAACATGGTTTGTCCCAGAGAACATTTACTCCTTTTTTTGTCTTACTTTCCTTAATGACTCAGGTCCAAAGAGTGCGGCCATGTTTGCTCGGCTGGTATCTGAGCGACAGATCAAAAGCTTACTGTGAGCAGTGAAAGTTGACACTAAATGCATTCGAGTTCACTTCTGTAATTTAAACAATAGTTTAAAAAATAGTTAAACAGTACTTCATAATCTTATCGCAGTATCATTTTTCACCCTGATTTTCCCAATTAATATTTGTCATTAAAATGCAATGACGCACTAAATATTACTGTTTTATTAGTAATATTCTTCTTTGGCTTTTTCAAATAATTGAAGTATAGGTAGTGGGTTTACTGAATCTTCCTATGATTTATTAAGCAGAACATTTTCTTATTCTATTTAGAGTTTTGCCATTTTTTTTATCAAGGGGAGGATACAAGGGCTAATTTTTAGAGATCGTACTGATTTACTAGAAGTGAAAACATTAATGAGATTTTAATTGTTACCAAGTTCTGTTGCAACTTCATTGCATGACTAATCCCAACCTACTAACTTTATATTATGGCTTATAACTTAGAGCATATAACTTATTGCCATGCTGGAAAAATTATATAATTCTTTACGAACAGCGATACAAGCATAAGTATGAACTGTTCAAAATGATTTCCACTGTGTAATGTGACACTATTATAGAATACGATATCAGTAGCAATTAGGGCAGGATTTGCTAGGAGATGGGAGCAACTTACGTTATCCATTGTTCTATTATGTAGCCTCAAATAACATTCAGGACCACGGACAGCAGACTTGAGCTACTGAAATACAATTGCATAATAACTTCCACTGACCTCGATATTAGTCATCGTATTGACATCACTCAAAGAGTCCTATGAGGTTAATGGACCTTGTCTCATCGAGCATAGTAGAAGCACATTGTAGAACCTAGATCACAGTCCATACAGTTTATTATAACAGTTTGTATTCTAAGACACAGGGACCAGATAGGTTGATTTGCCTAAAATAAAATACGTATTGCAGTCGGCAGTCGCATATTTTGCGGTTATTAAATGCATTCATTTTTGTTCCAGTACTACTTTTCCAATACTCTCTCCCTATTAGGCTCAAAAAAAGAAAAAACCTTGCCGTGTCTTACTAACATCACTTTTGAATCGCCGGTAGAATAAAATATATATAAGAGAGAAAAATGCCGGAAGATTGCAGTTAGCTATAGTAGGTTATAAGACGTCATCCGTCACTTTACTGTAAACCAGAAATGAATAATAAAATCGTATCAAACTGTATTACACTAAATATAATTTTTTTCAAATCAAGAGATATTAAAACAGCTGTAATTCAGGAAGTCTTAAATGGGAATGATGGCTGTAGCGCGATGACTAGTTTATTGCGCTCTTAAAATCTTGCTGGCGGCCCATAATGAAAGCACTCAAATTCTTCATTCATTTTCAAAGAAATATGAATTGATCACATGCAGCATGTCACATTTTCATTATACTTTCAGCTCCAGCTGACTGACTTCTTCATAAAAAGTGCCATTCCTTTCCTCTTGTAGCCTTTTAGTTTATGATCAAAATCAATGAAGACTGAAGCTTTCCACGGCCATCTATAAAATGCAATTACTGTATACAACACACTGTAAAGATCCCATGGTGTATATGTGCAGGAATTATTTATGCCACTTTCCTCTAGAGCAGTATCGATCTTCATTACAGAGTTCTTTGCAAAAAGCCTAAAGTCTACATGCTCAACGAAATATATAGTTATTGAGACTGATTTATAACTTGTGCATTAATGACCTTTGCTTTACCTTCTTCCTTTAGAGCGACCTACTGTCCAAACCCTGTGGACTTTTTATTTTCCCTTTAGGGCTTTCTTGACCTACAATATGCATTTTTTGTTATATAATGTTTAATCCACTGAAGGTATTTGTTCTAAAATTGTAATTCAGTTTATAGTTTAAATTGTTAATGTCATTATGTCTCTCTCGCTGTACAGATTATATAGTTGTTACTTTATTTTTTGTATCATATGATATATATTTTATAACAATTTGCCATTTCTCTCTATGCATTTACTTCTTATCCCATTTGTTCATCATTTAGGGTTAGTGATTACTGCACCTATTTTGAGTCATGATTCACACACTTCCAGCTAAAAAAAGTTATTGTGGTGTAAACGGTTGCTTACAATTTAAAATAGGTCATTGAGTTCAAATTTATAAACAGGAACGGGGTTGTAATTAGCAATAGGTAAATTAAATAGGTCAGAAAGGGTTCCGATTAATTTTCTCCTGCTTGGATTTTGTAGTGTAAGGGTCGCATATATGTGAAACAGAGCGGCCAGTGTAGTGTCTGTGTATGTGCTCAGTCATACAAGCAGAACATGGAGACCAGGAGCTGGACTATGCAAAACACGCTAGTGATGGGTAGTTCACGAATGATTAGTTCAAATGAACTAATCTTCAAAGTAAACTAAATCATTTAGTTCACAGCTCTGACAAAGATTAGTTCATCAGGAAGTGGGAGGAGTTAGAGATAAAGCCGAGCAGCTCCAGCAGCCTCACTCACTGTCTCACTCACACTGGCTCTTTTGTTTCAATTCAGCTCTCTCATTTAATACTCATGAGTCAGTACCTCTAAACTACCAAAGGTGGCGCTGCTGTGCTCAGACATTGTGTGAGACTGTGGAGCTGATCACTGACTATGAGTCATGAGTCATTCTCTCAGGAGTTCATTAGTTCATCTAGTTCATTTCACTCAGTGACTCATACGAGTCTTCAAATCATTTCACTTTTCAAATAATTCCACTCTTTCGAATCTTTCCACTCTTTCGAATCTTTTCAATCATTCAGATCATTTAGCTCATGAGTCACAGGATACGTTCCCTTCCCTGTCAGCTCAAGACACACTGCACTGCTGAGTGCTGCATGTTATATACTGTAGTTCTGTTTACTGCACCATATATACAGGGGAGATGTATTAAACCTTCAAGAGAGATAAAGTGGAAGCGTTGCCCATAGCAACTAATCAGTTTCTGTCATTTTATAGACTCCGCTCTGCCAGATAAATGACAGAAGCTGATTAGTCATAATTGCCAACATTATGTTGTTTACGTCTGGGAGTTCCTGGAGCGGGGTATTGGCTTAGGGGGCGGGGCTTTGTGAATTGCGCCATTTTGGCCCCACCCCCAGTGACGTGATGTCTATTTGGTTTTTTTTACAGCTGTAAAAATTTCCCCCTAAGGTTTGATACATCTCCCCTATATCCTGATTGCAATGATCTCAATTTTAAAAGCAAAAAAGTGACACTTTATAATACTATGAATTTGGGTCTTTTTCATTTGCATATTATGGAAATAAAAAATAATAATGAAAATGTAATTAACTTTGCAGAGCTCAACATGTCACTACTAGTTTTTGTATAAGTGATTGCCCTTTTTAAAATATTAAAAATGATCTGACATATTAAACTTATCTGATCATTTTAACAGGACTATAACTCATCTAATGAGATGTAGTATATATGCCTACAGTATGTGTAATAGGCTAGATCTATGTCTCCAATCACTTCTCTCAGCAGTGTTCCAGAGCCAGTGATCTAACTGAACTAACTGAGCTAAATGAACTAAATGAACTACTGAGTGAAATGAGTGAAATGAACTACTGAGTGAAATGAGTGCAATAAACTAATCTTTTGAACTAATCTTTTGTGTGAACTAGATCAGAATGAACTAGTCTTCAAAATGAACTACATTTCCCATCACTAAAACACGTTATACTAAACTGAAGAACAAACATAAAGCAACACGTTTTACAGCAGGCTGCACAACAGCACCATCACAACACAGTGGTGGAATATGGTATTGCAGGCATGAACAGCAATGTGGATTTGGCAGGGCATGCAGGTGTCAGTTTTAGGGTTCAACGTACAGTGATTTTGTAAACTGTCCTCATGGAAAAATTTAGACACTTTAGGATATGCCTATGCCAGAATTTGGTCCACCTAGACCACACCACCAATGCATCCAGCCATGCCTTCATCCAGAGACCTTACTTCCACTCACAAATCACTAAGGACCAATATTTTTCCACCACAAAACAACAGTTATAGGCAGGTCTGATTGTAACAAGGCTTAATGGATATCTCCACTCAAAACTGAAAATCCCAGTCTGAGTGGAGTTCAATAAATTAAACATTTATCCAGTATATTACTTACCCGGTATCCGACATTCCACCCGATCTGGCGGTCCCTCCATGTTTGTTGCATGCTAGCGATGTTCACCTAACCCTTTGCTTTCCAGTTTTGGGTGGAATTAGGCTAACATATTTTCAGTGACAGCTTTGGATATGTGTAATATTTCACCCTTTTGAGCATCTGTATGTAACTGTGCATCCAGCTACATTGTGTCTAAGCACACCAGGCAGTATAGTTACATCCTGGTGAAATTTGTGGGTATATTTCTCTAAGCACTGCCCGCACAACGAGCAACCACTTATGTCTGCTGCAGCCACGAACCCTATAAAAGTTAGACGTTGTAAAATATATTTTGCATCCATTACTCTTATTTTTGTTCATTTTCTCTGCAATATCCAATAAAATAAATTGCTAGTTATACCAGCAAGCTATCGAAACTATAATTTTTACTAAGAAAAGTATCATTCTCTTGAGTAGAAAATGCAATTTAATCTTCAAATGAAAAAAATTGGTCTTATGTGGTTAAATCAACACATATGGTCATTATGGAGTTAAAGAATATTGTGCTACATTAAAACCTAAATGGTTAGAGTTTAGGCAGAATTGATAATACATTATATAATTCTAGATTGTAATATAATTAATTCATTATCCATGAAATGATTACTTCAAAATATCATGAAAGCTTGACAAAATTAATGGGGAAAAACCAACAAACCTCCATTAAAGACCATAAAGTGTTTTTTGATCAACTATGAGTCCCACTTACCTTAATTATCAATTTTTAACTTTCTTGCAAATGATGCAGGACAATTAATTCAATAATTCTGAATATGAACATTTCTGCATCCTAAAATCTACAAAGTTTTTTTTACTACTCTGCTTCCATCCGTGTGGGAACCATTAAATTGCATTGATAAGGCAAAATGATTCATTGAGTACAAACGAGTTTAGAAAAAAGATACATATACGATCATTTGGATTACTGTACATATTTTCCAATCTGTTTGGTAAGACATTAATGGAGAGGTCAAGACTGGCTTCTGCTGTAGAAATGTATAAATATGATATCATTCCGATCTGTGTAATTCCTGCTTTGTCCGACCATATGCAAGACCACAGAGTTTAATTTCCCTGGCGACCATTGTCTGGACAACAGGGAAGTTGTTAAGTTTCAACTTGGCAGCCAACCGAGAGCTATGTATATATCAGGATGTGAGAATTAACAGGAGACAGTTTTAATTCCTATGCAAAGCTATGGGACTGTGAAATGTCTGAATTGCTGACATTTGCAGTTAGAATTTAATGAGGATGTCCAGATAGCATCCTTTCAGAACTAGAAACCAGCATTACACTGATAGGCTATCAGTAATGGTGGCAAATTAAAATTATCACGGGCCCTCAGCAGTGCTCAGTCCATCGGCCCCCGTTCCAGCTAATTTTTTACATTTTTTGTGCCTGATCATGCACTAAAAAACACTCATAATTCTTTATTATTCACACACAGCAAGTTTCATTACTCAGTAATTGCAAGAAAAAGCAAGACAGTCATCCCTAGGTCATACAGAGCTAGCCCTTCATCTGAAGCTTGCTACATCCTTTGTTAATTTTGAACCACTTGGTTTAAATAGAAAACATTTGGGTACCCTTAATGTCTTGTTCTCTTGGTTACTGGACAAGACATCCCCAATCTATGATCAGCAGCCGCTGTGATGTGACAACAATGTGATGTTGCAACTCTGTCGTGGCCAGTTAATCCCAATTTCAGCTGTATGCAATAACATTCAGTGCGTTGAGTAGTTCCAATGTATGCTGCTCAACAATGCAACCAGACTCAATAATGAGATATACGTGTTTTTTTTTTAAACACTTTTTTTAAGCTAAGGTTCTCTGTTATTTTAATTTATGGTAGAGTGTTTTAAATCACAGTAAGCACAAGACTTTTTATATCGCAGTTCTACCTGAGAACGTTTGTACAAAAACGTACATGATTTTTCAACACACTTCAATGAATGTGAGTCATTTTGTTATACATGACCATACAAGTGGATCATGAATTAATATGCATATTTTGTCTTATGCTTTATGATTTTGATGACCCCTAAGTCACATAGATGGCGTAGGGAATATGTAATCAAGGAAATTACATGGTGCAACATCGCAAATTGATGCATATGAAAACAGAATTAAATTAGAGAAATTATGTACTGTAAAATTAGGATTTGATTTTAATCTCAGAGGTCTAACATATTGAATATCCATTTACCTCTCCCTTTCTGAAATGGAAATTTTTGTTTTTCTTTCACCCCATCCAAATTAGGGGATGTTCATGAAAAATAAACCTGTGTTGTAGTTTAAGTTATGCATTACCTCAATTCTTAGAAACGATTAAATAGATATAAAATAACAAGTAAAATAACTGCTATATAGGTAAAGAAAAATAATGAGATGGACTGACCTTTATAATAATTTCATTTAAATTTACCTTAACTGAAGAAAATATTAGATTATTGTTTATTTTTAAAAGTGGTAGATATATGCATAAGTACACAAAAATTTCAAAAATCACAAAAATTATACTTGCAGCTAGAGAGCCCCCCAAAACTTTATACCAAGAAAATTAAAAATATTTTTTTAAATTGTAAAATTGTTCTAATTTTATAGAACAGTTTAAGAATTTTTTTCAAGTTAAAAATAATGCTGGCAAAGCATTGACACTGCATCTGAAAGTAAATAAGAACAGAAATTTGTATTTAGAAAAATTGTTTGAATCAATTGTTTAATACATTTAAAAACCTTTTCTGAAATATTATCAGAGACAGACTTTTTTGTCTACTTTTGTTACCAATTTGTAAGGATTTCTAGTACAATTGAAAAAAAGCTGTTGGTAGCTGTCTTTTCTTCTATATTTTTACCCTTTATAAAACACAAGTTTTCCCATGGCTTAAATATATATTTTAAACATTTCTGGGATAAAATCGAACAAGTATTCTAGCAATTGTATTTATTTTCTAATATTTTTTGCCCACATAGGCCACTGTCCCTGTCCCATTAGAGTATATGATGGGTTTTCTATTTAAACATAGATAAACATGAAAAATGACAGCTCACATTTACGTTAGAGGGACCGTAAACTTTTTTATCCTGTTTTTAACTTCTTAACTCCTTTTGTCAATATTGTATTATTGTATTGCTGTATTGCTGTATGTAGTATTATATGTAAGTCAGTTTCAGTATTCAGTTTTTGCTAGGAAAAATTAAGCAAAGAAAATGTTTGAGGTTGGTATCACTTTATTAACTGCTGATGTTCAGTGTAAAATAACCTCTGTCCACAGGTTTTGCTGAAAATGTCTGTAAATAAATAAGTAAATTATAAGTAAATTATATTTAAAAATATGATAGAACTTTTAGAAGCTAAAATTATACCTGTATGCTGCTTTATATATGGATTTCTATTGTACATGATGTATAACCTTCTTGATTTGGTTCTTTACTTTGTTAAATTTCCTACATAGTGATATTACTAGCTTTCTATCTTTGACATATTTCTGTTCATTTGCTATCTTTTTTAGTGCTCACTTTGTTTTACTCTCCTATTATATGACCCTGAAAAAGTCCTGTGTTCCCACTTTACAGAGTGGATAAGTATCTTCTTTTTTCTGTCCTCTGCACCTCTGATTATTTAATTAATGTCTTTCTGCCTAGCTCAGTCTTACTTCCAGTCCTTCTCACTTGGAGTTGGTCTATACAATAAAATTAGCTATTTTTCTTACAGTATTGACCAACTCCTTTGCAAACAATAGGTGTTTGTATATTTCTTTGGGTTATTATAAATTGCAAAAACAAATGTATTACTTTATTGTTGCATTATATACACATTATAGTGTTGTGCTTAAAGGACAACTGAACCTCACATTTGGACCTTTTAGGAAGGAACCATGAAGAAAAAAGGCATTGTCCAGTGTAAACATGACATTCTATTGAAGCTCTCTGAAAGTCCCTCCTACATCTTTAGAGTATTGCATATAGGTATAAATCCAGAGACTGCAATCATTTGAGCTGCTGTGACATCACTTGCTCTGTCCCTACATATGAAATAATTAATTATGCCACACAATACATTTCTGTAAAGCAAATCTGCCACACTGCCAACCCTTCTCTGTCTGCTGAGTTAGAGAAACACCTCCTTCTTAATATGGAAACCTTTAATAGGGACTAAAGCCAATTACATGGCTTATTTTTAAGCCAATGCCCCACACACTGTTTTTTTTTACAGCAAGAGCTTTTGCTGACATAGAAAACAAGTTACAGAAAGCCTGTTTTAGCCATGTTTGGACTCCTCAGTGCAGGATACTGTGTTTTGGTCAGCACATAAAGCACTATAGTGGCAGCTATACTAAAACTCCAAGGAGGAACCCATATGATATTCTCTATGAACATTATGCCGGCAAATCTGCTTTTAATGTCATCACCTATATGTCTACCCTCCTTCTGCAGTGGTGCGTATGTCTCACAATTATGACTAATTTCCACAAATGTGTCTTTGTTTACATAATAATCTGTATGCCACACTACTGATTTTGAACGTATGCTGATAATATGCAACAAGAAACAGTGATGGAAAACATAGCTCCAATAGGCGATTAATCAATTTTTTCACAAATATGCGAAACAGAAACATGAGTCTTAAAGACAAATACAATAAAGAATATTGACAACAATTTAAATGTACCGCTCCATTGAACGTTATCATGTAACTGTGCACGCGAGTGTGATAAAACCATATGTGAAGAGAAGACAGAATGTGTTCAGATAAACAAAAAATTGTCTTTCCGATACTAAGCCACCATAGCAAAGCTGATCAAAAACATTTGTCACTTTTTTGCTTTTCTTAATATCAATCAACAAGGAAACCTTTTAAAGTAATTTTAACAACGACGTGCACTTTGTAAAAATCTAAAAAGGGAACTTTAAAAATATTCATGGTTGGCTAAGGGGTTAGCACTTCGGCCTCACAGCACTGGGGTCATGAGCTCGATTCCCGACCACGGCCTTATCTGTGTGGATTTTGTATGTTCTCCCCGTGTTTGCATGGGTTTCCTCCGGGTGCTCCGGTTTCCCCCCACACTCCAGAAAACATACTGGTAGGTTAATTGGCTGCTATCAAATTGACCCTAGTCTCTCTCTCTCTCTCTCTCTCTCTCTCTATGTTAGAGAATTTAGACGAGTGTTGGCTGGGCTGTGGCACTCCTGGTGTTGTAGGGCTGCAGATCCCAGAGTGCCCTTCCGGCAAAAGCCTGCTATATGTTGGAGGGGTGTGCTGGGACTTGTGGTTTTGCGGCGCCTGGGGTGTCGCAGGTTGG
This sequence comes from Mixophyes fleayi, assembly GCF_038048845.1. NCBI lineage: Eukaryota > Metazoa > Chordata > Amphibia > Anura > Limnodynastidae > Mixophyes > Mixophyes fleayi. Next base: position 18,475,171 of record NC_134406.1, on the reverse strand, counting down.
CTAACACTGATTTATACTGTAAGCTCCAATAGGGCATTGACTGATGTGAATGAGGTCCCTGTAAAGCGCTATGTAAATAAATGATGATGATGAGGATGATGATGATTCAAGGATAAACTTTGAACTGAAAAAGTTAAATTGGTATGACCCCAAACAAAGGAGACTCAAATGGACCTCCTTGTGACCCAACACCTTAAATTCCTGGTCAATGCAAACTGCTCTACACCCTTTGTTTGTGCTTCCTTCATCCTTCCCACTATTCTTAGATTAATATCTTAATTTGTGCATTTTTTTCATTATTTTAAACATCTTGGAATCAACAATGTCTGTGAAGAGCCTGGATCTCAGGATACAGGTTTTTAAAAACTAAAACACAATGAAATACAAAACAAACACTACAATACTCAATCTGTTTTATGTGATCAATTGCAAACAGATCTCGACTGAACTATAAATTAAACCTAATTAATATCTTTCCTATTCATATACAGCAAACAATGCAAGATACAAGTGAACCAGTCTATATGAACATAGTCTACTAGTGCTGGAAAATAAAGTCCTCTCTCCCTTAGTAGAATGTGGAGTGAAACAAGATATATATCCAGTTTCTGTCCTTTATTTTATTAAAATGGTAATTTCTCCCAAAAATATTTTTTTTTAAGTTAATATATTTTTCTTATAAAGTAACCTAAATGTTTTAACTGCACTTTCATTATCTAAATTAAATCTGAATATTTATAAAATAATTCCAGATTTAGCTAATCAAGGACTGGTTGCAATTTATAATCATCTTGTGTATCCATTTTTTAAATATTTTTGAATATGGTCCACATTCAATAGTTTTCTTCTTGTGACTTTTTTCCCCCATAAATTTTGTCCCTCTCAAAATAAAAATCCTGTTACTTCCACCTCCGGAACATATCTAAGATACGGCCCTTTCTCACCGCGCAAGCCACCAAAACTCTTATTCATTTACTTGTAATCTCTCGCCTTGATTACTATAACCTCCTTTTCTCTGACCTACCTGACTCTCAATTTACCCCTCTTAAGTCTATCCTCAATGCTGATGCCCGCCTTATTTTTCTCTCCCGCCGCTCTATCTCCGCTGTTCCTCTCTGCCAGTAGCTACACTGGCTCCCAGTGGCCTACAAAATTCTCTACCTACACACCTTGCTGCCGCCTGCACTTGGCCAACGACCGTCACCTCAATACTCATCTCACAGTGGTGCCTCGGCCAGGGCCAGTGGTAAGCAAGGTGGGGGACTACTTAGTAATTATTTTGGCTTAGGGGTTCCTTGAAATTTTTTTGGAATCCACTGACCTCTTCCCACTCCCACCTCCAGGACTTTGCCTGGGAAGCTCCCCAGCCAGCTGTGGAACAATCTCCCATGCCCTTTCAGGTTAGACTCTACTCTCCAAGGCTTCAGATGTGCCCTTATGACTCTCAAGCCTATCAGCCTTCCTCTTAATTCCCTTGTCTTGGCTTTCACCCCAACTCCCCAAAATGACACCACACTGTATGTGTCTCCCTTTTCCTTTAGTCTATAAACTCTCATTAGTAGAACATTCTTTCCTTGTGTTTTCCTTCTACTATTCCATCACCCTCTGTACCTCTCGGCCTGCTTCCCTAGACCTGTCTTCTTAATCTTAGGCCTACTTCCCGCTGGTCACTACCATCACTCTCACTTACTGCCCCATAAATAATTTGATCTACATTAACATTTTATCTGTATATTTGTTTATCCAGTATGTTTAGTCTTTGTATTGCTCTTCATGTGTCATGTTATGTGTAATGGATCACTGCTTTCTGTATATGTCATGTACGGCTCTTTTGTGGCGCCTTATAAATAAAAGATAATAATAATAATAAATACAATTAGTCGTTTGTAATGTCATGTAAGATTTCTTGCATTTCCCATGGTAATTCGGTTACTTTGCAAAACAGATCATTTGTGGTCTCTAAATAAAACTATTATTTTTAACTTGAAAAAGTAAGGCTGCTGTATAACATCTCTAATGTACATTAAATATGAGTATAATAATATATTATAAAGTATAAAAAGAAAGGAAAATGATCAAAATGGGTGTTCAAATTAAAATCTCTGTGTAGAGTGACTTATGACAATATATTTTAATAACTATTTATAGAAAAATAATTAAAAATAATGTAATAACAGTATCAGTTCCAAATGTCCCTCCCAATTTTTAATTTTAATTTTTTGTAATAAATAAGGAGGATGGTGAAAAATTTAATGTAAAAGTACATTCATATAAAAATTCACTTTAAACTCTATAGTGACTTCCTGAACCTAAACAATGTACTGTTGTTGTATACTGCTGTCTTAATGCTGTGATAGATTCCATTACTATACATTAGAGATGAGGTCATTGAAGCGTTTTAATATGAAGTGACGACATAATTGCCACAAATGGTTCTTCTTACAAAGAAACAGCAGAAACTTTAATATTTTTATATGATTTCATGCCCATCAGCTTTCTGTGATCTCCATTCTATATATGGAATTTATTAATAGCACACATTTAAAATCCACAGGATATAATTTTGACTAACACTGTGACCATGTAGCCCAGGTCGCTGTGTGACTTTGGGTAACATTTCAAAATCATTACTTTGTAAGTCCCCAGAGAATTTAAATTCCTGGAGTTCCAATTTTTACAGTTGAGAAAGCCAGCAGTGAGACACTGTTTTATTTTGCCCATCAGAGGCTGTTCAAAAGGAAATGTAATTATCCAATGCCCAATATTCTTATTTGAAAATGCTTAAATTTGGGGAAATTTTCTATGGTAGTACAGAGCATTTTCTAGATGAATATCTTGTTGCTGACTAAATGCCTTCTGTCTATAAAATACTGAGGGGTAGATTTATCAAACCTTCTAAAAAGGAAAGTGGAGGTGTTGCCCATAGCAACCGATCAGATTCTAGCTATCATGTTTTAGAATGTACTGAATAAATGATAGCTAGAATCTGACTAGTTGCTATGGGCAACACCTCCACTTTTTCATTTTAGAAGGTCTGATCAATCTACACCTAACTAAAACATCCACATCATGGTAAATCTGTTTAAAATTACATATTTTCATTAATTAATGCTATGTTGTTAGCATTATTACTTATACTATACATATTAGGAAAACAGTAGTGTTTTTAAGTTAAAATATTGGACGATTTCCTAAATGAACCCACAAAATTTTGCCTTTCCTTTTCACTTAACCTTAGAAGTCTTGCTATGTTTGTACTGTATATATAAAATGCATGTTACAGAAAGAAATGGCATCAACAATAAAACTCTCCAGCGGAAATCTCATTTGGAATTCATCCTCAGTCTTATATGTAAAAAAAAAAGGTTCTACAGAATTAAACTTGATTCTCAAATTAAATGTACTAAGGTATTAAATTTGATTCTTGATTTAAATCACTTCTTGAGAATAGAGCAGTTTATTTTATTGCGCAGTGGAAAGTTCAATTTGCTCACTTTCAAGGTTAGATAGAATCCTTAATTGTTTTTATGTTAGTCAAAAATGGTTCCATTAAAAAGCTGCTCTCTGGGCCCAGGCAATCATGTTCATAATGTTATATTCTGTGTAAAACACTCTAGATTTGAGTTACCGGGGAGTATTAACACAGGAGGATAATTAATTCTGTTTATGGACATGCACGGTAATATAAAAGTTCCTGTTACACTTACATAATGCACCTCAACCTTGACTTACAAAAAAATGGTCTCTTGGGATAAAGGGAAAAATCATTATATTGTTTTAGTACCAAGTGCTGCTTCTCCCTTATGATAAAAAAACAACATATATTTTAAAACAGAATATTGGTTCGCGGTGGCCTCAAAATCTCTTTCCAAATTAAACTACAAATCTGAAGTGCAGCCATTATTGTTAGAGACTTCTTGCCCAAAGCCCGTTTGGCACAATGCTTTTAACCTTAAAATTGGAAAAATAAGTAGGGACATTGATCTGCAGAAATGGCTTTGTTTTTCAATGATTTGCATTTACGTTGTAAAAGTACCTAATGAAAAATATACTGGCAAGCATTATCTTCGGCTAGAATAAATTTCACTAAAACCAGCTACAACAAATCCAAGAAAATGAAAAATAAGAATATTATATTGACTTAGCAAACAATTACTTTATGCACATGATGTATAATCAACTATAATTCATAAATAATAGCATATATCATTTCTGACATTAAAAAAATAATAATGCTGTTAAGCTTTAAGCAGAATATCATTCAATTCCCGACCTTATCTGTGAGGAGTTTGTATGTTCTTCCCGTGTTTGCGTGGGTTTCCTCCGGGTGCTCCGGTTTCCTCCCACACTCCAAAAACATACTAGTAGGTTAATTGGCTGTTAAAAAATTTGACCTGTGTGTGTGTTAGGGAATTTAGACTGTAAGCCCCAACGGGGCAGGGACTGATATGAGTGAGTTCTCTGTACAGCGCTGCGGAATTAGTGGCGCTATATAAATAAATGGTGATGATGATGATGAAGATCGGAGTACTTTAAACATCTGGGTAAATTATAATTAGATCTGGGTAAATCTTATTGATTAGTATTAAAAAGATCAGTTACCACAATAGGTAATCATACACGGTTGGCGTAAGTCCTGGGAGTGCCCAAGGCGGTGTTTCCCCCACTGTCTGAAAAGGTGCCCCCACCTCGCACTGTGCCCCCACCCCTACTGCTTCTCAGCTGAGCAGGCGGGAGGTGGGCGTTGGCATTCTTTACTCCTGGAACATTTTAGCCACACTCCCAGCGTGACACTCACATAGAGGAAGCCGCTGGGTGCTCTTCCTTCATGTTAGAGGCTGGGGCTCTATATAAGGCGCTCCATGAGGTCATTAAAAACACTGGACGAGTGACATTATGTCACCCATCCAGTGTATGACGCTCCCCCTAACCTTTGGCACCCCAGACAAACTCCTAGTTTCGCCTAATGGTAGCGCCGGCCCTGTACTCATAAATTATTAGATAGGCATCATGTCAAACTGTATACAAAATAAGATATGTCAAACTGCTTTCACTGCAAAGGCATACCCTGGTAATCTCTGCATGGGGCTGTAGATGAGAATAAAGCTGACTCTGAAGATGTACACACATCCTACCCAACTGCTTGTCCTGGGTAGTATCCGACAGGGTCGTTACTCACACACAGGTGGCCAACATCATCCAACTGTTTGGAGCATGGCATGACCTTCTTCAGTTGGGCCTGATAGTAGGGTCAGAAGATGAACACACATAGGTCGATAGTGTCCCTCATCAGCAACTGAATTTTCTAACATGCTCAATAATAATCTGATCAATTTTGATCTATCTATTATAAGGTTCATTTTTGGAGAAGAAATGCTTCAATTTCAGGTCATTTGCCCAATGTCTCAGCACATGTCACCGGATTGGCATTAACTCTACGTGGCATCACAGTATCAGAGTACCCAATCCTGACAAGCGAGTGTTTGCCATTACCTCTCTTTAATGTGTCCTAAATTAAGAAAAAATAACCTTATTTTACCTTCACGTGGTGAGCCCTGATCTCTTATCTTATTTTGTCTAGTAATTATATCATAATTGAACCAGCAGGGCTTGAGGTAAAACAACATTGCCTGGTAAACAGACTCATTTAAATACTAATTTAAATATGTAAATTCAGATTAGCAAAACTTCTTTGAATCCTATATACATTCCTTCTTATGTATCTTACTCAGCCATGTAAGGTACCGTACTGTGACAAACAGGCAGCAATTACGTTGCTTTGACAATAAAGAAACATTAGCTCACTTTAAAAAATAAATGTCATTCTGTCTATTAAGGTATCGCCAAGCAGGTCTGCCTGTAACTTACATTAACTGGAAATACCATTATAGAGAGAGTTCATTCAGTCTATTGCTCTCACATATCTGCATGTATGTATGTGTGTGTTTTCCTAAGAACTGTTTTGATAGCCTCTCCTCATTAATCTCCGATATTGCCTGTGAGAACCTGTCTCAGAACAATTTCCAATTTGATACATTAAAACCTGACATTTATGCCATATTCATTAAAAAGTGTGCATGCAGTAAAATAGCATTTTTGACATATTACTTCTCTGTAAATTTCACCTCATTATTGCAATATTGTATAGAAAGCCAGGAGAGAAATTTCCCCTCTCGGGGAAGGAGGAGGTTGAGGGGGGTGGGAAGCAACATTGGCTTTAAAATAGAGATGCTCAGGCTTGGTTCCCCGAGAACCGTACATACTCGAACTTAGCAGATCCGAGTACTGAGTCGAGCCGGCTCGGTACTTTCGCGCTTTTTCGGATTTGAAAACGAGGCAAAACGTCATCGTTACATCGTTGGATCTCGCAATTTTTTTGATTCCTTTTTGATATCCAACATAACGGTGGGTGGGAGGCCCATGGACAATTCCATCTTGCACCATTTTTCTTTCCTGCCACTGCTGTGTGCCAATGTGTCCTAGATGTGCTAGGAACTGCTGTATGTTTGTGTCATTGCTGTGTCGCTTACCATCCAGCCAGGTCGCTGCAGTACTAGTCCGAAAGTGTATGAAAATAATATTGTGATCTGTGAGGTGGTCAAAATTGACTGCAAATGACTTGAAATTAGTGTTATTGAGGTAAATAATAATGTAGGAACAAAAAAAAGAGCAAAACTATATGATTTTAGCATATTTTTGGATTGGTTAAAAAAAATCCAAAACCCAAACACACGAGGGCGGTTTGGCCAAAACCAAAGCCAAAACCAAAACACAAAGCTAATCCAGATCCAAAACCAGTTCACGGGGTCAATGAGCATCTCTACTTTAAAGCAGGCTCAGGCAGTCACCATCTATCCAGCTATACTAGAACTACAAGTCCTAGCATGCTCTGCCACCCAAAGGCAGCACATGAGCACTTTCGTTCACTCTTTCTGGGGTTCATTTAGATAATGTACTCAACAGTGTATTTTATTTGGTGTAAAAGCATGTATTTATCTGCCTTGCTCACACATAGGTGGATGCCCGCATTCCAGACTTAGAAAATCACACTGCCCCTGCTCCTCAGGCAGGGTTGGGCGTGAGTCTCTAGCGCCTCCCCCTACCCTTCACTGCACATGCAGCACCCTGCCCTTCACTGCACATGCATCACCCTGCCCTTCACTGCACATGCGTCAATCACCTGTACTTGTTCTGATACCTGCTCTATTTAGACAGAGCAGTGACTCAGAGCAAGGGGACATGTTGCCATGCCAGAAATTGTTTTTTGGTGCAGGTGGGTTCATGGGCACCCCCGGTAAATGTAATGCTCTCTTGCCATGCACACCATGTTCCGGCACCCCTGTCCTCAGGTATTGTTTCTCAGGTGGATATTTACCTGGTGGCAAGAGTAAAATTGCTTAACAATCACTTCAACAGTCTGTTTACTATCACTTGACAGCCTCCCTCTTCATTCATTTCAACTTTTCCTTTTTTCTTCTAGAAGACAACTGGGCCAATTCTCATTTATTCCCTATCTTAATCAGCATAAAAGGACACATCAGGACTCTCATTATTACATGTGTCCCTAATGTACACTGGTAAAACAGAGCCTGAAATGTGCACTCTTGAATAAGGTGAGAAGTGAATCTTATTGGGCATAAAACCTATTATCAAGGCACTAGTACTCTTATATGTAAAAGGTTTCAGTGGCGTTGGGGGTAGATGGTACACCACAAGAAGCTTTTAGACTTAACCAATTTGTTGTTGTTTTTTTCAAAACTTGTTGTAACAGATGATATATACATACAGTATATACAGTTGCTCAGCTCAAGTTATGACATCTCTACAGTACTACTGTCACTGGAAGAAATTGCTGAGAGCCTAACTTCCTGCCTGTGAATACTCAGTAGAGCGATGCGGATGACTGGAGGCTGCCCACTTCCTGTCTTCACTAGATCACAGGGGACACCACTACCAAGATAAAAGAAGGAGCGTAGTGCTCCGTATTAACAAATCTTCACATTCCATTGACAGTATAGGCTAAAGCCTGATTTCTGCTATCTCCGAGGATTTGTAAAATAATGTCCTTTTGTGGAAATAAATAATACTTTTGGTTATATAGAGAACACCTCCGTGAATTAGACAGCACTACACATTGCAACTTATTTGTGGAAACAATCTAAGGTGAACATGTTGGCCTACCTCACATTGAGCAAAAATCTGCTTGGCACACCGCTGGATGGCATGACAGTGCCCCAAATATGAAGTGACAATGCCCCTTTCCGATTCTAAAAACTGGAATGCTGGGAGGTATGTATTAGAAAATGTAACATTTTGTAGACTTTGCAACTTGAATTGCAGATCTATGCGTTTCTGCACATTTGGTCCAAATTGATGCATGGCATCTTGATACTCTTGTAAATACGGTGGAAAGGTAATGATGTCATAAATGCAAATAACCAGGTCATATCTGAGAGGTTTCATGATTCTGTCCAATGTTATGAGATCAAAGGGTTTATATTGACTGAATATCTCTATCATCCTGAAATAATATGTGCTGCTGTTAACATACATTCACTTCACAACAGTGGACACGTAGATAATCAGGAGATGAAGAATGATGACAAAAGGACTATTTTACTACATTAAAAAACAACTTAAAAATTTAGCACCTGTTTATAAATTCTTGATATGAGGCATCTTGTCATATGTCTGGGATGAATAAGTGGGCACTTTATATTGGTTTAAATCAGTTTTGTGACCTCAGTCACTTCTGACTGTTATAATAAGGATCTCTTTAAAACGAGGTGGAGCATTTCCTTGATTACTAAGAGGAAAGACACCTGTACGGCTATTGGACTGTCTATAAGCCGCCTAGTAGTTGATACGCTTTTGCTTTTACATTATTTCGCTTACCAAGAGTTATCTTACCTCCCTAGAATAAAGACACATGACACTTGTTTGGCGAATGAAAGGTTACAAATGTTATTGAAAATTGAATTGAAGTGGTGGCAAATAAAAGCAAGACCAGTTCATCCTTCAGCCATATCCGTAAACCGTAAATGATTGAAGTAAAATATTGGGACATTTCTAGGCGGTGGGGCCCAACTCTAGCTCAACCAGGATGGGATTCATTGGGGTATTTGAGGTTCGGCTGCTTGTGGTTGGAACAAAACAGAACAGGAGGAGGTGGATGGAGAGACACTGCTGGGTATATTACTGAGTACTAGTACTACTGTGCATATTACTAGGTGTATAGCTACTACTGTGGGCATTTCTATTGCTGAGACATTATTAGGTATTACTATGTATTTGCATATTACTGCCATTAAACTACTACAGCTAAGCATATTACTATTATTGGGCACTTTGATGGGGATTATTTCTGCTTTGCATATATTACTACTATTACAGCATATTACTAGATATTACTCATACTTCACTGGGCATGTTACTACTACTGATTGTTATGTTATTGGGTGTTACTAATACTGCAGTTTATAACACTGGACGCAGAACTACTTCAGGGCACTGCGATGGGTAGGACCCTACTATTTGGTATTTTTCATATACTTATTTCTGACATGGGAATGGTCTTTTGTGTTCTTGCCATCAGAAGCTTTGTATAACATACTGGGGCTCTGTATTTGATACCAGCAACCACGGCTCTGTAGTGGATACCAGCTCCCATACTGGGCTTTATATTGTATACCTATCATTTTAAAAGGTGATAATACTGGAAGGGGCTGAGGATGAAATCACCCATGGTCAAGTGAATTCCTTAATCAATATGATAGACCTTACCAGGCAGCCACAATTACTATTATTTATTTATTTTAACTTTGCCAAAATACAGTTAACTCTTAATAATGCAGTAAAGAAGAACATATTAAATACTGTTTTTCTATTATGGGGCAGCAGTCAGAAAATGAATAATAATGTGTGCAGCTCCTCTTAACAATCAACAGTTCCAGGATATATATAAAAGCGTGTGCATCTCCTATTGGCCAATATGCCAATTTATAAAATACATAACATTAAAATAGACTCTACTGACTAGCATATATTTAAACTGTCCCATTTATATCCCTGTTTATTGATTACAGGATGTATTTTTGCTTGTTATCGGGACATATTTTCCCCTGCTCTTTGAAAAGAAAGTACTTATTTATCACCCTGTTGTGACTCTTCTCCTAATTTATATCCCTTGTGGCACCCCTGACAAGCTACTGTCACTGCTTAATGAAGTCTCTCCTATTTATTGCTCTATACAGACCAACTTTTCCATTACATTTGCTGTAGCATCATCTGTCAGAGGGGCTTATTGCATGGCTGCAGATTAGGCGACTGGAGAGAGCTCTAACATAGTTCTCGTGTGTATCTACTGTGCAGCGAGAATGAAACAAGAAGTCAGTAGTCTCTCACTGTGCACATTTTTACTAATGTTATTATTTATTTATATTATATATTATATAATATAAATAATATCATTTATTCATATAGAGCAAATTATACCATGTAGCACTGTGCAGAGAATATTAAATCATTCCTTATCACACACACAACAAAGCCCATTTTGTCAGAGGTGAATTAACTTGACAGTAAGTTTTTGGACTGTGAGAGGTAACCATAGTACCCAGAGAAAACATATGCAAACATAGGGACTTCAAACAGTTATGGCATTTGTGGGAACTGAAATCGTGACCCCAGCATAGTGAAAGAACTGATTTATTTAGTGTCAAATGCTATGTAATAGGATCAAGCAGAAGGTGGAACACTAATTACAAGTCAAGACATCATATCCATCACTTTGGTAGGAGGCTCAGATAGATTTCCATCTTGGACAGATGCTTAGCTATCATTTTGACAAAGGTCCTAGACAGTGTTACTTCCTTCCAATACACAGACAAAGCCATGGCATTGGATCAATATTAGCCATGGCATTGGATCTCTATTAGCCATGGCATTTGATCTCTATTCGCCATAGTATGGATCTCTATTTGCCATTGCATTGGATCTCTATTATCCATAGCATTGAATCTCTATTAGCCATGGCATTGGATTTCTATTAGCTACAGCATTGGATCTCTATTAGCCATGGATTTGCATCTCTATTAGCCATGGCACAGGCTTCAATCCATATTTTAGTTTTCATTGCTTTCAAATATTGCTAGAAAAACCCAGAAGTAACTGCCTTAAATTAAACTGAAATGTAATAACTAAATTACTTTATTAATAGAATTCAATAACTTTTTTATACAATAAATTACATGTAGAAATTTAACAACAGAGTATAATGAATACATAACTATATTATCAATCACTATATTAAAGGAACTAAAGAATTTGTTTACACACTACAATATATGTATAAATTTTTCTGTCAAAGTTACATTGCTGGGCATTGTCCCCGCAAGAAGCGCTGATATATGTGGCTGCAAATAACTGTAACAGTTTCCAGACCACCCAGCTGGTCGCATGTTCCAGGTCACCTACTAGGTGCACAGGGAAAGTTCACAAACTGTCACAGTTTCCACAGCAATCAGAAGGTGCACAGGTATATTATCAACTGTCACATTTTTCATAGGACATTGATAATGTATTGTTGTAAATGCCGGGGGGACGTTTTATGAAATAATTCCGAAACAATGCAACCGATCACAATGCCAATAGTTTTCTGCAAATCTACAGACCTTTAATTTGGTATATGATGTGCCCCGCTCAGACAACGGCATCATAGAAATAAGTCACTCATAAAAGTTGTACTTATGCTATTAATATATATATAGTCACCCTTCACACAATACTAAAGTTCCTACACCATGCTGGAAATGGGGACAGAAACTATATACAATGAGCTTAATATGGATCTGGGGAAGAGGAAGGCCAGCAGGAAACAGACAAATCACAAGAAGGTAGGGCTCTAGGATTAGGGACATCCTCTTCATATATTTAGAAGGTGATTCAGGCTTGTCAGCATTGTACACGTTGGCTACAACTGTAAAATGTGTTTCAGATCTGTATTAGCTTCTAGGATGCATGGAAATCTCTTGGGCTCATGCAGATTTGCATGCATGTTTGTGTTTTTACAACAGATACTCGTTGGGCAGCACGGTGGCTTAGTGGTTAGCACTTCTGCCTCACAGCACTGGGGTCCTGAGTTCGATTCCCGACCATGGCCTTATCTGTGAGGAGTTTGTATGCTCTCCCCGTATTTGCATGGGTTACTTCCGGGTGCTCTGGTTTCCTCCCACACTCCAAAAAACATACTGGTAGGTTAATTGGCTGCTATTAAATTGCCCTTAGTCTCTCTCGGTCTGTGTGTGTGTGTGTGTGTGTTAGGGACTTTAGCCAGTGGGGCAGGGACTGATGTGAGTAAGTTCTCTGTACAGCGCTGCGGAATTAGTGGTGCTATATAAATAAATAGATGAGGATGATGATGATATGAAAGATGAACCATTCACTGTAACAATGCTAAGACAGTCAACTGTTGGCAACCATGACTGTACTACGCCATTTATCTCAACTGAATCTCCTTTCTTATCTGGTTCTGGAGAAGGCTTTCTCTCTGGTACTTCATGGGCACTTCTGTTGTCATTCGTCATCACGGAGTAACTGTGTGCCCTCGTATTTTTCTTTGGCACTGACATAGAACCAGTACATTTATTCCCCATGCTCGGAGAAATTGTGGCAGCAGCGACTGTCAACAAGGAAGTAGAATAGATCAACAATTGAACTCTTTGGGTCCAACTGCAAAATTGAGATGGTATTCCAACAGATCTTGCCATCGGTGTGATGACACTTCTTGCTACCAACTTGTATTATACCACTGGCTTCACAAATTCTTAACTGTTTTATATAAAAAAGATTATGTGGAGGGTTGTCCACATTGCTGATGTAATGTGCCGCCATCTCTAACTGCAGCTCGTGTGCCACCATAGTACTTAAATCATTAGGATTGTGCCGATATTAGATGAAGTTGCATCTGTCTATTCACATTGCTTAATTGACCTTTCCATTTAGACTATTAAAGCATAGAATATTCCCATTGTATTTTAAAGGGCACAACAACAGGTGTATTTAATTTCATGTGTATTTGTGTTTTGTATTTGTGTGTAGCTTGTGTATATGGAACATGTGACTCGCATTTATTAATAACACTGTCAAGACAGACTGGGCCTAAATCATCAAGTCATGTGTTTGCAGAATTTGTGCGTATCACACGCAAAATCACTGTGGAAATGCCCAGAACTGGGTCGTACACAACTAAACGCAGCAACGTATCAATGTATCTAGCTACGTAAAGGACACTACAGCCTACGATTTCTGGGAGTGACTGTGGCGGGGTAGGGGCGTTCGCCCATTGTCAATGTACAGTAAGGGCGTGCTAAACTCCAGCGCACGCAACGACAACAACTGAATCAAACCTTGGGTTTCTCAAGGTTACTTGTTTTTCTGCCGCATCTCTTGCTCCAGCTACAAAGTTAGTCTGTGTAGTCCTGTGTACTAGCGATGACAGCCTGGTATGCATGCCGTATAACATTTGATTGCAATCAAGAGCAACTGTAAAAATCTATTTTATGTTCAGTAGACATTAACAACATTCTAATAAATGTATTTCACGGGGAAAAAAATATTTTTGTTTTTGTTTTTTTTAAATATTTTATCCCTATTGTCTATATTGGCATTAATTCAATATATCTTTTTTTTTCTGTGCGTTCTTTAACGAATGTATAATCCACGTAGGCATTGGACTATCCTGCAGCGCGTTGTGTAGTAGAGCAGACCTACACCCGAATTCATCAGCGCACGTTTCTTCCGATCCGTTCTTGCTGAATTCGGGAGTACGCAGAGCCGATAGATGCGCGTTTTTAAACAAATGCACATTGCACTCAGTATGTGATGAATCAGACCCTGTATACACACTTGTCACTCCTGAGTTATACCTGGCAAAGTGCTAGTGGTCTTGAGATATGTACGAATGAACATATGAGCATAACTGGGCTTTTTCTTGCTTAAATTACGTTTGGGGCACATACATTCTACTCTACATCAGCCCCTTTGTATTTAAACGATTTCCAGCATCATGCGGATAATCTGTTACAGGATCTGATCTCTAGGTTGAAGTCTTTTTTATATTTAAAACTATCCCACCAACCAAATGTCATCTACTGGCCACTGTTAAAGAAGTGAAAATATGTCATTTTATGAAGAAACAGAAATGCAGAGCTCATAGAATGATTTGAGTCAGTCTGATTCCAGATTGTGTTATATTTTATTTACATGTCGCAGATAGACTAATTGGGTTTGGATGAGCTCCGAAGATATAAAGCATCTGTGCCATGGAAATGTATACATACGTTATTGTTTGGAAAGTTAATCAATAGAGTAAATATTTTTTTGCTCGACTTTCACAGAAATATATTCAATTTTGAAGAATTTTTTTCTGTTTCAATGTCACACAAGCTGTTTTTTCGCATTTCTAATAAGCTGTAATAATAATCCTCTCTTAAAATAATCCCTCTAAGGACAGCCATTAAACTCTCAAAAATCCTCATGACCTTAGACAAACGGACATGGTAAAAATAATCTAAATATGTAGCACTTTTAGTGTGTAGTTTTATATTTGTTGCACACAAATGTCTAACCCCTTTGGAGCTTAGGACAAGCTGGTGTTCTCCATGGTATAGAAAGAGGTGATATTTAATGAAATGTCATAAGTGTAGACAAATTCGTTTAGTAATTCAAAGAATGGATGAAATATGCCCGAAGGAATGCTACAGAAGAAAGGATATTACACATACTTGCCAACTTTTCCTCGTTGGCTTCAGGGAGATCCCGGGGAAGGTGGGCATGCGGGGGCGGGGCTTGGTGAATCATATCATTTCAGCCCCGCCCATTAAACGATTGTCACAACTTTGGCTAAGATGACGCAATATTTGCGTCATGAAGCCCCGGCCCCACCACTTATCTATTGCAGGGGCAAAAACTGGGAGGTTGCCCTGCTCTCCCGGGAGCGAGGGAGGTCTCCCAGAAATCCGGGAGTCTCCCGGACATTCCGGGAGAGTATGCAACTATGCATTAAAGAAAAACAGCTAATGAATCTCTAGAGACTGAAATTTCTTTTACATTTCTGTCTCCATTACTGAAGTCATGTTGTCTTACCTGTCAGTCTTTGATTGAATCTTGGTCTCCATGAAAATGGCCACCTCCATAGGCATCAATACATGGACATAAGACACAATTTCTGAACTGTGTCATCATGCCACAGATGGTGAAGCCAACCACGTCTTGTACTGGCTCAGCATAGGGAGAATGCCAGACTCTTCAGGGAGTGAGGGAGATCACCCCTATTTCAGGGAGTCTCCCTGACATTCAGGGAAAGTTGGCAAGTATGATATAGTGTCAAGATGCAGAATATGAATATATAGATTTACCTACCAAGAAATCCCAGAAGCAGAACTTTTCCTGTGCATATCCATTTTGTGTGGAGGTCACTTACTTTTTGCCTTTCTTAGAAACTTGTGAGCATCTTGTTTTCTAAAAGGTTTTCATACGGTTTACATAGTTTGTCTCCCCGCTCATACGATGCTCTATTTAACATTCTGAAGCCAATAGTGTATATTCCCCTTAGTACAAGCAGTCAGGGCTGCTGCAGACTGCAGAAACCTACAAATTCCCAGTGCAGCGATTATGCCTGGCGTCCTGTATCTATGTGCACCTGCCATAGATTGCAGTTACTTTAAGGTGATTGTAATCACTGACATCATACTTAGTAAAATGTGGAAGATATCAGAGGAGACTCGTGGGAAATACTGTTAAGATGCAATTTAAATTCCTCATTATAAGTACAGCTTTGCTTTTTCAAATACAGAAAAATAGAGAGAGTCTCTCTTTGCTTACAAACCCATTATTATATTTTTTTTCCCCCAATTTAATTTAATAAAGAAATTAAGTTGAATTTTATTTTGCTTTTTCGCTTTTACGCTAAATGATGCGTGTCAAATATATTTAAAACGGAAATAGCATAACTTAATATGTTTAAAATGGCAATTGCACAGCTTAAACGTATATTTATTCCAATTAACAGAACCATTTTCTAATGACATTAAAGTGTTACTTTGCAGGCAGCGACATAGGGGTTAATCTGGCGCTCTGTATGTGATATACATCGCCTTGGAAAAAATCCACTGAATATTTATTTCTCCCTTTTATGAGTTTACTTACTGACCGTGCAACACTTCATAGCTGGTCAATAACACATTATACATACAATTAAACATGTAATCGTATTAATTAAATGGCTAAATAAAAGTTTACAACAGATACTTAGCTTTTATCGGATTTAAATGCTTCAGATCATTAAAGAAAAAGAGCAGTTTAAGATGGAGAGATTATCTTAAAACATTCACATTAATGTGCCCTGAGATTGAAACATCCTATTTATGGGCACAGACAATTATGAGAACTGACGCAGTGTGAGTGTGTCTGTCTCAAATAAATGTGGGACCCAAGATGAATGTACTAAACTGTGAGCCGTCAGTGACAGCTGGTATCCCGTGAGGCCAGGGTAGGGGTGAGTCTTGTGATTAGACATGATTGAGGCTACAAGCACATGCGTGCACACACTCTGCAGCCCAGCAAAGCCACGTAAGTGAGTGTGATGCACAATGGGCAGGATCTTGCTGGTCTTGCTGAGTGAGGGGCCTAAACTGCCTTACCCTTGTGCTGGCCCTGCTCACAGGGGTCCAACAAATTAATCCTTTGCTGTTAAGAGCAAGTGCATATACTGTACAATTGGTGTCATTGTAAACAGTACAGTCAGCGATTAAAAGCAGAAAGAAGATGCACATGGAACATACATGCAGAACACTCAAACAAATTCATTGTAACATAAGTGTAACATAATACCATTCTGATTGTCACTGGGGACCTCTGCTGTAGAGTTGTTGTATTGCTGTTTGAGAGGGATCTGGATAGAAGTACGAACATTCTACTGACTGGATGACCACAACGCCTGTCCAATCATAAGCCGGCTGTTATTTTATCCCTGCACCAGATCCCCGCCTTCTGTAACTATCACACATTATACAGGAGCCCTCAGCAGAGGTCTACAGTCACAATACGCACTGGGGATGATTGCAAGGAAGTGGGATCCCACTGGGGAAATAATTACATTTAAGGTAGTATGTTGTAGTTGTTCTAAAGAGTTTTATGCATCTCAGATGACTTTGGTGGAGCAGATAATCTTTTCTTACTTTTTTATCATCCGCTTGTAGAATGGCAACTGCATCTACTTGCATGACAGTCGCCTCTTGATCATCACAATTTTGCAAACAGTTCTGTAAATAAATTGCCAAATTTAATTTCAATTTATGAAGCTATGCCGCTAGAATCTGCAAACACAGATTGCCTTGCATTGAACATAACGGATTCATTTTTGCCATTCATTATTTTTGTTTCTAAATAAATTGTTTGCTTCATTGCCCCTAGCACTAGCATTGCTTCTTTTCTTGTACAGTGTATTTAATAATGTGGGGTTGTCTGAGCACATTTACCCTTTTTGCCCATGCCAATTTTAGGCTTATCATTTAGTATATGTTCACCTCATCTGACCAATTTTGAACATGTAACAATAGTAAATGTTCCTCCTCACCATGAGTCTCAGGATCATCATCCCATCACAGTAGTACTATGTTATCATACTCATTGTCAAACTGCGAATAGTCGCTGGCACTTTGGCAACAATAATTATAGATGTACTTTGTGTTCAGCATTGTAGAGAAAAAATTAGAATATTTTGAACTAGTCGGAAGAAATTATATGCAAAGGGCTAAATCCATCCACAATGCAAATACAGCTTTTGTCCTGCTGTGTACTACAATGTGTGCATATGGGCCTAGATTTCAGCTGGGGTACCAAGATTTGTGGTGCAAAAATGGTCGCATTTGTTGAGGAACTGCACAGGCAGAGTGGAGGAGTTGATGGTATTGACACTGAAGTACAGAAGATATAGACTAGTGCTCCCTGTTTAGTGGGAAACTAGATTACATTTTGCAATGTAAGACTATTGGGTGGACTGCAAAATGAAGCATGCCCTCAGTTCCAGAGGTTATAAGCCCCGCACTGGACCCTTTCCACAAACATCAAAAGTACACAATTTAAAAAAACTAACAAACTTTTAATGACTCCCCAAAGCCCTCATTCACCACATTATTAAATTAAAAAAATGTTAAAATTCTACTTTCATTTTTTTGATCCAAATAGGAACCTTACCCACCCCCTGAAAAAGACAAATATTTTTTGAGGTTTACTTTTATTTATAAAGTGGTGAACAAGGGTTTTGAGGAATTCTTTATTCAATCAAAGTTTTTAAAACTGTGTCTGCTTATTGTTTTTTTACTCTATGGTATGACTTGCCTTAAATAGCACTGTCTATTATACTGGGACCAC
This sequence comes from Mixophyes fleayi, assembly GCF_038048845.1. Taxonomy (NCBI): domain Eukaryota; kingdom Metazoa; phylum Chordata; class Amphibia; order Anura; family Limnodynastidae; genus Mixophyes; species Mixophyes fleayi. Next base: position 18,456,739 of record NC_134406.1, on the reverse strand, counting down.
TGGGCTGGCATATTTGCCGCTCCAGGGTCCCATCCTGTAAATTAGGTCAGCCACTACAGCCCTGGGGGTACCTCTGGGAGGTAGCGCATGTTGTTTTTTATGCAGTCCTGTCACACAGGGAATCAGCCTTTACGTTGGTTTTCTATAATGTATGGTCCCTCCTCATGCTCGTGGTCACCATATTATAGTGCAAACCTGTTAGGCTGTCTAGGGCTGGGGCTTATTGAGGATTTGGGGTGGAACGCTGCTTGTTGTTTTGCATATTTTTTTTTTACAGAGGTCACTGTACATGGGGAATGTTTTATTACAAGCGGCGAGTGCATTTGCAAATACGCTTCTCCTCCAAACAGGTCCTACTAAAAGTATAGGCCTACCACAGAGAAGCACATTTCTTGGTTCAGACCAAACGTGATTAATTTGCTCACTAGGCGAAAATTGAGATAAACTAGTACTAAATCAAGGTCTTTTGTGATGAGCTTATGGTGTGCTTCATAAGTGAGCTTCACAGCATTGTAAAAAGCTAAATGCCAGTTGAGATGACGATGTATTGACTGGGTGTTTGTACACTTAGATAGCTCATAGTTCCCATCTTTTTGAATCTGCCCTCCGGGAGTTTCCTGGGCCTGATTCATTAAGGATCTTAAATGAAGAGGATCCTTATTTCAGTCTCCTGGACAAAACCATATTACAATGCAAGGGGTGCAAATGAGTGTTCTGTTTTGCACATAAGTTAAATACTGACTGTTTTTTCATGTAGCACACAAATATCAACTTTAAATTTCAGTGTACAGATAAGCTATCAAGTATTTGTGTTTTACATGAAAAAACAGTCAGTATTTAACTTATGTGCAAAATAGAACACTAATTTGTACTAACTGTGTACGGCAGCTCCACTGAAAAGCAGCTATTGATTCTCTAGAGACTGAAGTGATAATTGTCTCAACTCTCAGTCTATTGAATCTTGGTCTCCATGAAAATGGCCACCTCCATAGGAATCAATGCATGGAGATAGGACATATTTTCTGAACAAGTGTTATCATGAAACAGGGGGCGTAGCCAACCACTTCTCGTATTGGTTCAGCATCAGGGAGAATGTCAGACTCTCCCGGGAGTCAGGGAGATCACCCATTATTTCAGGAGTCTCCCTGACATTCCGGGGGAATTGGCAAGTATGACTTATTATAAAAATGCTAGCATTCTGGCAACTTCCAGAACCAATTCATTCCCCTATGCCAGTGGTGGGCCACAGGCGGCCCCAGGGCCGCATGCAGACTTCCGAGCCTTCACCTGTGACCTCCAGCTCATTCCTGCATTATTGTGCGATTTGTTTGCTTGTAACACTTGTTTAAAATACCTGTTGATATGTTATTACAGGTAGGTGTCATTTTATTTGATTAAATATATTGTTTTAACTTATTACTGAGTTCAAGGTCAATGTATGGCCCTTTTGAAGGTTAGAGGGCCGACCCTGCGGCCGCCCATAGCAAATAAGGTTGCCTATCAAAATGATGCTCAGCCGTAACACCCACTAATGCCAATACGTGTCTACAAGGAGAAAATGTAAGTTGTGTAGAATGACTACTGTTAATAAGTTTTACTGAATATTATTTAAAAAAATTAAAGTGAAAATCACTGACTTTGTGCAGATGGAGAGAAAGGTTGTTCCACTTCTCTGTGCGTTGCTGCTTTAATTCAATGCACAAGAAGGTTTTGGAAAGAAAAGCCGTGTGGTATTCAATAGAACAGGTGCCAGAAAGATATACAGATGCACAATTGCTTATTGTTTCAGAAATAAGACAAGCGAGGTGACTGAGATCACATCCAATTTTCTATTTGTGTCCAGCTAAATTGGATTTGAGCTGTCGTCCTGCCACCCAAGAAAGAAGTAAGAGGACACAGAATTTACTCTCTCACTAAATCTGCTTGCTGACAAGTTAGAAGCTGTTACAAATTATAGGGCGCTTGATGACAAGCTGCAAGAAAGTTCGAGTTCAGCGAAGCCCTGTTTAGCTAGAAGAAAAATATGGGAGGGTCCTTTCAATGCATCAGAGACATAACTGTAGGTTTGAGTGACACAGAGCAGAGCGGATGAATGCAGACTTGGTAGGATGAATTGAAAGACAAATACACAGCTGCCGCCCTATTAAGTGTGGAGTGAAAGAGAGCCGTTCATTTAATGCTGCAGACTGCACAGGAACACAGAGCTATGAGGAATAATTGTTCCGTAAGAGAGCGGTTGGTGTGGCTTGTGACATTGCTCTTGAGGAAGGAGAAAGAGTTTTTTGCTTAACCTGTTCCATACACTGTTAGTGCGACCAATTCAGTAATAAAGCAACATGGATGGATTTTAAAACTACATAAACTGTAATGATCTATCTAGTTTGACTATCTGCTCTGTCCAAAAATGTAGACCCGTGTGTATGTGTGATAGAGAATATAGAGCGTAAGCTTTAATGGGGCAGGGACTGATTGATTCTATATTCTCTGAAAAGTGTTACATAATATAGTGTCTTTACACAAATAAATCATAATGAGTAAGTAAATGAATAAGGGGTAAATGTAATAACTTGTGATTCTAGCAAATTGCCGGTGTTCGGCGACTTTGCCCGGCAAATTTAAAACGACAATGTGTTCAAAGGCAAGTTTTAATACATTTACCCCCTAGTCTCATTTAATTCCTATCATGTACTTATTAAAGGTTACATCCATTTTGGGTGAAATGTCATAAGTTAAATAGTAAATAGAATATTATTATTATTATTATTATTATCCTGTATTTGTTAGGCGCCACAAGAGTTCCGCAGTGCCGTACACAACACAAACAGTAGACTTAACAGGGTGAAACATTACACACAGTAAACCAAAAAAATACCAAAACTTCAAAGACTCCAGGCAGGTTAATGCAGTAAAGACGGAGCAGAAGAACAGGTATGGAGATCAGAGGGAAGAGGGCCCTGCTCAAATGAGCTTACATCCTAAGGGAGGGTAGACAGGACTCAGGCACAAAGGGAGCTAGTTGATGTAAGTGGGGAGAGAACAGGGGGGTCAGGAGGAGAGAGGGGGGGAACAGGCGGAGGAGATGAGGGGGTTAGGTGGAAGGTTGGTAGGCTTTTAGGAACAGGTGAGTTTTGAGTGCCCGCTTGAAGGAGGACAGATTAGGAGAGAGACAGATGGAGTGAGGGAGGTCATTCCAGTGAAGGGGGGCTGCACGGGTAAAGTCTTGGATTCTGGATTGGAAAGAGGTGATCAGAGTGGAGGATAGGCGACGGTCATTGGCTGAGCGCAGAGAGCGAGCAGGAGTGTGAATGGTGAGGAGGTTAGAGATATAGGGACAGTAGAGTGGGAGAGAGCCTTGTAAGTGATGATCAGAAGTTTGAAAAGGATTCTGTAGGGGATGGGGAGCCAGTGTAGGGCAATGCAGAGAGGGGAGGTAGACGAGAAAGGGAGATGAGTCTTGCAGCCGCATTGAGTATAGAGCGGAGGGGGGCAAGATGGGAGTGGGGGAGGTCGGTAAGATGGAGGTTGCAATAATCAATGCGGGAGATGATAAGTGCGTGGATGATAGTTTTGGTGGCATCTTGAGAGAGGAAGGGCCGGATGCGGGCAAAGTTGCGTAGCTGGAAGCGACAGGCTTGGGCAAGGGATTGGATGTGGGGGGCGAAGTTGGGTGACAGAGGAGATGGTTGTGTTGTTAACAGTGATAGAGAGGACGTGGTGGGAGGGGAGTCAAGGGGGAGGAAAGACAAGGAGTTCAGTTTTAGTGATGTTAATTTTGAGAAAGCGCAAGGACATCCAGGAGGAGATGGCAGAGAGGCAGTCAGATACACGAGAGAGGAGAATATTACAGCATGACCTGGCGACTGGTGGCTGGTCCAGCCAATGCAACACTGTCTTTATGATACAAACCCACCTTGGTAGGAGACTGGAGAGCATCCCCAGCCAAAAGCTGGTATGAAGCAGTGACTGAGAGCACAAGCTGGTACAGAATAGTGATTGGAAGGTGCAGACTGTAAATAGTGGTGATTGGCTAATGCATGGTGATCCAGAGTGGTCACTGGAAAAACATGCCGGTATAACGTAGTGTGTATTTGGGGCACAGGTTGGCAAAATGCATTAACTGTACACACACACACATATATATGTATATATATATATATATATATATATATATATATATATACATACAGACATGGGGTGTATTAATGTTATCTGGAGGGAGGACCACCCCCAGATAACATTAATACTCCTCAAGAACCTTATCTACCTCTGAAGAAACTCTGGTCTCTGCACAAGCCAGGGGAGGGGTGGAGATTAAGTTTAGAAGTGAAAAATGGGGAGGTGATGTGAGAAGAAAGAATGGATCCGTAGTGCAGCGTATAGGTGGCCGATACCGGCGGAGTTGCCAGTTGCTAGGTGACCTGGTCCTTCATTGTCGGATGTAGCACAGGGTGGTATTCCAGGGCCCAGTCATAAAGATGTGTACTACAAGTCACATAAAGGTGTTTGTCTCCCTGAAGCCTTTTTGCAGCCAGGACGCAGGGCTTGAGTTGCATTGGGAATCCTGAAAAGTAACTATTAAGTAACCAATTGTCTGGGACTTAAAATTCCACAACACCGACTGAGTCACTGGTAGCCTAATCCAAATGTAACATTTGCAAACTTAAAATATTGAAAGTATTTTCTGTTTTATTTTATCATATATATTTGGTGGTGACAAACATTACAGTACTGATCACTGAATATTTTAAGTCTTGGATCCAATTGAAAAACTGAAACATTTTACATTAAATGAATATAAAGATGAAGTGCGAAGAAACATATGTCTGCAATATGGAGAATTTGTTTTGCTTAATCCACAGAAGCAAAGCAAACTTACAACACTTAACATGATTATGTCAAGTTCAAGCAGAATTTAGAAGAAGCTCAGGATTTGTAAGGGCTGAGATGCCACTGTCAGTTGCTAATATCTTTTATAGTAACAAAATAGGTGTCATAAATAATGGGGAGACAGTGAGATGAAGGGGCACAGTGTGATGAAGGGGAAACAGTGTGATGAAGGGGAAACAGTGTAATGCAGGGTGCAGTGTGATGAAGGAGTGCAATGTGATGAAGGTGTACAGTGCGATGAAGGGGGGACAGTGTGATGAAGGGGATCAGTGTGATGAATAGAGTACAGTGTGATGAAGGAGTGCAATGTGATGAAGGAGTGCAGTGTGATGAAGGTGTACAGTGCGATGAAGGGGGACAGTGTGATGAAGGGGATCAGTGTGATGAAAGGGATCAGTGTGATGAATGGAGTGCAGTGTGATGAAGGTGTACAGTGCGATGAAGGGGGAACAGTGTGATGAAGGGGATCAGTGTGATGAATAGAGTGCAGTGTGATAAAGGGGTGCAGTGTGATGAAGGGGTGCAGTGTGATGAAGGTGTACAGTGCGATGAAGGGGGAACATCGTGATGAAGGGGATCAGTGTGATGAATGGAGTGCAGTGTGATGAAGGTGTACAGTGCGATGAAGGGGGAACAGTGTGATGAAGGGGATCAGTGTGATGAATAGAGTGCAGTGTGATGAAGGAGTGCAATGTGATGAAGGAGTGCAGTGTGATGAAGGTGTACAGTGCGATGAAGGGGGAACAGTGTGATGAAGGGGATCAGTGTGATGAAAGGGATCAGTGTGATGAATGGAGTGCAGTGTGATGAAGGTGTACAGTGCGATGAAGGGGGAACAGTGTGATGAAGGGGATCAGTGTGATGAATAGAGTGCAGTGTGATAAAGGGGTGCAGTGTGATGAAGGGGTGCAGTGTGATGAAGGTGTACAGTGCGATGAAGGGGGAACAGTGTGATGAAGGGGATCAGTGTGATGAATGGAGTGCAGTGTGATGAAGGTGTACAGTGCGATGAAGGGGGAACAGTGTGATGAAGGGGATCAGTGTGATGAATAGAGTGCAGTGTGATGAAGGAGTGCAATGTGATGAAGGAGTGCAGTGTGATGAAGGTGTACAGTGCGATGAAGGGGGAACAGTGTGATGAAGGGGATCAGTGTGATGAATAGAGTGCAGTGTGATAAAGGGGTGCAGTGTGATGAAGGGGTGCAGTGTGATGAAGGTGTACAGTGCGATGAAGGGGGAACATCGTGATGAAGGGGATCAGTGTGATGAATGGAGTGCAGTGTGATGAAGGTGTACAGTGCGATGAAGGGGGAACAGTGTGATGAAGGGGATCAGTGTGATGAATAGAGTGCAGTGTGATGAAGGAGTGCAATGTGATGAAGGAGTGCAGTGTGATGAAGGTGTACAGTGCGATGAAGGGGGGACAGTGTGATGAAGGGGATCAGTGTGATGAAAGGGATCAGTGTGATGAATGGAGTGCAGTGTGATGAAGGTGTACAGTGCGATGAAGGGGGAACAGTGTGATGAAGGGGGATCAGTGTGATGAATAGAGTGCAGTGTGATAAAGGGGTGCAGTGTGATGAAGGGGTGCAGTGTGATGAAGGTGTACAGTGCGATGAAGGGGGAACAGTGTGATGAAGGGGATCAGTGTGATGAATGGAGTGCAGTGTGATGAAGGTGTACAGTGCAATGAAGGGGGAACAGTGTGATGAAGGGGATCAGTGTGATGAAGTGGAAACAGCGTAATGAATGAGGGGTGCTGAAGGGGCACAGTGTGATAAAGGGAGAACACTGTGATGACGGGGAACAATGTGATCAAAGGGAACAGTGTTATGAAGGAGGTGACAAGTGTGTTGAAGGAGGGGAGCATTGTAATGATGGAGGGGAGCAGTGTGATAAAGGTGGGATGAACTGTGTGATGAAGGGGAAACAGTGTGATGAAGGAGGGGATATATGTGATGATAGTGGAGAGCTATGATGAAGGAGGGGAGGCAGTGTGATGAAGGAGGGGAATGGTGGGATGAAGGAGTGGAGCAGTGTTATGAAGAAGGGGACAAGTGTGTTGAAGAAAGGAAGCACTTTGATGAAGGAGGGTAGCAGTGTGATGGAGAGGAGCAGTCTGATGAAGGCGGGAATGGTGTGATGAAGGAGGGGAGCAGTGTGATGAAGGAAAGGAGCAATGATGGAGGAGGGGAATGGTGGGATGAAGGAGGGGAGCAGTGTTATGAAGAAGGGGACAAGTGTGTTGAAGAAAGGAAGCACTTTGATGAAGGAGGGTAGCAGTGTGATGGAGGGGAGTAGTCTGATGAAGGAGGGGACAAGTATGTTGAAGGAGGTGAGCAATGATGAAGGAGGGGGAGCAGAGTGATGAAGGAGGGGAACAGTGTGATGAAGGAAGGGAGCAACGATGGAGGAGGAAACAAGTGTTTTGAAGGAGAGGAGTAGTGTGATGAAAAAACGAAGCAGTGTGATGAAGGAGAGGAGCAGTTATATGAAGGATAGGAGCAGTGTGATGAAGGGGAACAGCATGCTGAAGAAGGAGAACAGTGTGATGTAGGAGGGGATTACTGTGATAGAGGGGATCTGTGTGATGAAGGAGAGGAGCAGTGTGATGAAGGGGAACAGCATGCTGAAGAAGGAGAACAGTGTGATGTAGGAGGGGAGTACTGTGATAGAGGGGATCTGTGTGATGAAGGGGAATGAGCATGGTGAAGGAGGGGAGCAGTGTGATGAAGGGGAACAGCATGCTGAAGAAGGAGAACAGTGTGATGTAGGAGGGGATTACTGTGATAGAGGGGATCTGTGTGATGAAGGAGAGGAGCAGTGTGATGAAGGGGAACAGCATGCTGAAGAAGGAGAACAGTGTGATGTAGGAGGGGATTACTGTGATAGAGGGGATCTGTGTGATGAAGGAGAGGAGCAGTGTGATGAAGGGGAACAGCATGCTGAAGAAGGAGAACAGTGTGATGTAGGAGGGGAGTACTGTGATAGAGGGGATCTGTGTGATGAAGGGGAATGAGCATGGTGAAGGAGGGGCGCAGTGTGATGAAGGAGAGGAGCAGTTATATGAAGGATAGGAGCAGTGTGATGAAGGGGAACAGCATGCTGAAGAAGGAGAACAGTGTGATGTAGGAGGGGAGTACTGTGATAGAGGGGATCTGTGTGATGAAGGGGAATGAGCATGGTGAAGGAGAGGAGCAGTGTGATGAAGGGGATCCAATGTGATGAAGGAGGGGGACATGTGTGATGAAGGAGATCAATGATGAAGGAGGGGGAGCAGTGTAATGAAGGAGGGGAGATGTGTCATGACAGAGGGAAGCAGTATGATGAAGGAGAGGAACAGAGTGATAGAAGGTTCCTATTTAACATAATTACTGTGGTCTATGGTCATCATACCATCCTGTAGTGGCAATACAAAATGAGTTTGTAATAAAGTGCACCTTTCACCTACATATATTGAAATCTGCCAATGTATGGGCTGAGCTAACATCTCTGCTCATCCATTCTCAGCTCCATGAAAATAAATGTAAAATCCATCCTGAGGCATGTTACACTCTGCAATAAAACTGAATACACAAATAATGATATCTATAATGTCTATAATATAATATAAAAAGATTACCAACCTTGCCTTACATATCTTCAATGACTGGAGTGGCTGAATCCTTGTAAAGTACGATCTGACATTTTACAAATGACATTTTTGTGATCTATGAAAAGAAAAACACTAGAGTAGCATAAATGTGTTCAGGCTTAAGTGGTATTGTGACAACTGAGTGAGCACAATGCAATTTGGTCTACGACTGTTTTATCAGAGAGACTTCACTGTAGAATGTCATGCTTAACATTGGTGGGAAGTGAATTGTTTTTATTGTTTGGTTAGTTACTGCATTTGTCAGTCTGACATGTAAAGTAGACACAGGAATCACATATCACAACCGTTTCTTTTTATGTTGCCATGGCGATTTGCTGGCAGTAACACACTGTAATATACACTATAGGGGTCATTTGAATTTGACAGCGAGCAGCGCACGCAGTGTAGCAAAAAAGCAGAAATAGTTTTTTCTTTTTATATAATTGTACCTGTGTTTGTATGTTTTCCACCTGTGATCTGCTGTGAGCAGATGTCAATATGGTAGATTAGCCTGTCTAACACTTAAATTAACTTAAATTAGTGTTGACTGCCAGGCAATCCCTTCATATGACAGAAGACGTGTAGATATTCAAAAGCAGAGTATCATTAGTCTTTTTTTTTATATATATTTATTAGAAATGCTCAGGCTCGGTTCCCCGAGAACCAAACACACCTGAAGCAGATCCGAGTCGGCTCGGTACTTTCGCACTCCCTCGTAATTGAAAACGAGACAAAACGTCATTGTTACGTCGTCAGATCTTGGGAACTTTGGATTCTATAAGTACCGCCCTCTACGGCGATCCAGCGTCATGTCACAGAGTGACACAGAAGGGGTAGCACAGTTCATCATCATTCATTTATTTATATAGCGCCACTAATTACGCAGTGCTGTACAGAGAACTTATTCATATCAGTCCCTGCCCCATTGGGGCTTACAGTCTAAATTCCCTAACACACACACAGACAGACACACACACACAGACAGACTAAGGTCAAATTTGTTAGCAGCCAATTAACCTACTAGTATGTTTTTGGAGTGTGGGTGGAAACCGGAGCACCCGGAGGAAACCCACGCAAACACGGGGAGAACATACCAACTCCTTACAGATAAGGCCATGGTCGGGAATTGAACTCATGACCCCAGTGCTGTAAGGCAGAAATGCTAACCACTGAGCCACCGTGCTGCCCATGGGTTCCAGTGATGCTAACCACTGTGCCACGGCGCTTATGCACACAATTTAATTCACTAGTAGATATACCCACTGAATAAACTATGGTTTAATATATGATTCTGCAATCAGGTGAGGTTATTGGGGATGCCCCTGCACTCCAGATAGAATTCCTTATTCCTTAAACCCCTCACACCCGGCCTGGTCTACCTCTCATACCGCAATAATCCATGTATGTATGTAAGAGGGTAAAGTGGGTGAATGATGTCACAAAACAGCTTTATTGCTGTCCATTCTGAGGTCCCCAATGATCCACTTTGTATATAGTGAACACAAAGGGCCTGAGTCATTAAGGAAAGCAAGGCAAAAAAAGGAGTAAATGCTCTCCGCGACAAACCATGTTACAATTCAAGGGGTGCAAATTAGTTTATTATTTTGCATATAAGTTAAATACTGGCTGTTTTTTCATCTAGCACACAAATACTTGATGGCTCTATTTTTACATTGAAATTTAAAATTGATCTAGGACATGCCCTATTTCCTAAAACATTACCCATAGCAACGACTTTTGTGACTTGATAGTGTGCAAATTTCCATTAGCCGTTTCTGTTAAATGTTATTATATTGACTTGATTTGGGAGAAGCAGAAGAATGATACAAATTCTGATCTTTATCTTGTTTACGTGCAGAATGCTATTGTTTGGGAATAGAGCACTACTGATGAAATGTATCACTCCTTTCTGATTTCATATGTTGCTCAATAACATCATTATGATTGCAACTGATGTAATATTGTACGCTGTCAGATTGACTGATATCTTTCTGTGGGTACAGGCTGTATATTGTTTTGCTCTTATTCTTTCAATGTGGAATTTTATATTAAATGGCAGAAATAAAATATGAGAGATGTGCACACAAAAGATGGATTTAGTTCAGGAAATTTGACATAGTCAGCATCTTCCCAGCACACACTTGACCTGCACAAATGATGCTTACAGTTTCTGTGCATCAAATGATGCTTGCAGGAATATCCCTTCAGAATCGCTGATCATCTTATTTTCTCATTTTACAAGAGTAACTATTTTGTGTACTGTTGCAAAAGAAGGTGGTGCAGGAAGGCAATGCCGGATTGCCCAGCTCCAAATCTCCTATTCACCGCCCCCTTCTGAGGCAAGGCTTTTGGGAGGGTGCAAAATTGTGACAGGGAGCGGTATGAACTGAAATTAATTTTAAAATATAAGAGAATAGTTGTTCTCCAAAGTAAATAAACAAAACAAAACATGAAAGAACAATTTAGCAACATTTTAATCTTAACGTATTTTTATGGTGAAGGCTGCATATGATGAGTTATCCTTAGGTGGGCGCTTGAGGATAAGCGAGTAGGAGAGACAAGGATGGCGACAGGAGTAGGCATGATAGCCCCCCCCCTCTTCATCCTCAGTAGCGCTCGGTTATGCTTCCATTCTGCTATAGAGTTTTGCTTTCCATCACCCTTTTATAAAGGGAAGCTGAAGTTCGAAAACACAGGAATATAAATATGGGTGGAGGTGGGTGAGTGACGGAAGCCAAATTGCAAATTAAGGACTCGTTAATTTTAACCTATCTGTTATTACCTATCTCTTATTAGAAAGCATGAAAGCCTCAGAAGAGGCCCAAGTTGTGCTATTTTGAGAGCAGTGCAGGGGGCAGATAGGCTCAAACGGAATCGTTGGACTCCTACCCAAATTTTGTCATAGGGCCTGTTCCACCTGTGGAAAGTGTAACTGTCACAACAAAGTCCAATCTCCTACCACACTTTCTGTTAAATAAAACTTTAAGTTTTTCTTTCCTTTTTTACATGTGGCACTTTTGTGTGTTTGAAGCTTTGTTTTACACTGGACTATTTAGAAACGCACTGCGAAGTCCAGTAGATTTAATAAAACTTCGAAAAAGGAAAAATGGATGTGTTGCCCAGAACAACCTATCAGATTCTAGTTATCGTTTTTTTAGAATGTACTAGATAAATGATCGCTAGAATCTGATTGGCTGCTATACGCAACTCCTCCACTTTTTCTCTTTTAGACGTTTTAGTAACTCTGACCCTGTGTATTTGTTAACTATTAATTGGTGAATTAACCCTAACAACATATGTCTTCATGTCATTTTTATGTTCTCCAAATATAAAAGGAACAAACTGTTAATTAAGGATTATTAAACATAAAAAATACCTATTTTATGTAATCCACCACACTGTGCCAAGGTAGTGATCCCTTCTATTAAATATGGCCTTACATGTTGTTTTTTGAATATTTGGAAGCCCTGCTGGGAGAAAACAATTTCCCCATGTACTCTTCGGCTATGCATGATGGTTGTGGCATACTGTTTTTACTATTTTTAACTATTATTGTGTGAATTAAGTCTGTGTTCCTGACATCCTTTTACATTTATCTAAATGGTTTTTTTTAAAATATATAGTAGAAGGAACAAACTGTTAAAGGACCAGCACATATGAAAAAAAACACCTGTAAAGCCAAAGATAGCCTCAGAGTTTAGCATGGGGAAACAGTGTTCTTTCAGCAGGGGTTCCGTGTGAAGCCCTGCACAGCTGTGGTAGCAGGGGTACATAACTTTTTTTCAGGGAGTTTAAATATTAACAATTTTTATGTGACAGGGCTACGAGAGGGAACAGTACAAACGCACCTTTTTATTCTTCCTGCGTTAAGTAATCTCGCTGCAGTACTTTAACGCAATAATTTAATGTAATAGTAAAATGTCGCTTGAAGACTTCTGTCTGTTTAGTGTCAGTAATGATTGACGTCCCAAATTCAGACACCGGACACGGAAAGCACAAAATCACAGACAACTCTTGAAACACAGTGATGGATTCTTGGAAGGCTTTTATATACGTCCTTTTCATATTGTTTAAGCTGATTTTATTGTATCGATAATACCTAATTTTACTTGTTTAATTGTACCTTTTGATTTGTTTAATTTTATTTTTTGCCAGCTTGAGATCTTCCTGGGTGGAGCCAATGTTCCTCAATTTGCGCAACTTAGCCTAGATTGCCACCAAAGCGCATTAGATAACAGAGAAAGATGGTGGCGTTTGTGAAAGACTTATGTACCAGGTGATGGAAGGCATTGGACAGAATGAGGGTTTTCCTTTCAAAGTACAGAGTTGACGCACTGGTACGCCATGTAGAGCCGCGTATAACAAGATTTCATTTCGTAAAACAAAATAATGAAACAAGAGAAAGGGGCGCAGGCGTAGCGTTTTTAGCGGTGTTTCTTGCTTTGCGGAGGGGAACACAACCACTTTCACTCCACAAAATCACTTCATTTTGATAGCCAATAAGGACCAGGTGTAAATCAATTGTATCAATAATTATTATCCCCACTTATTTTCCTAATAACTTAAGTAAACTATATTAAAATTAAATAACGTATTTTAAATGCTAAGTATTAGGGCAAATATGAAGAATTGAGAGCTGTATTCCCACTGATGCCCTCATATCTGCCTCTGCATGACCAAGTTTTTAAATAACATCAATAGATAAAGGCTGCCAGCAGGGCGGGGATAGCGAGAAGGCACTTCTAACTGTCCCAATTACTGGCCAAAGCTAGTTGCCATTACTTACCCTGGGTAAACTAGTTTGATAACATTAAAAGGGTTAATTTGCCTTCATGCCAATCTGAACACAACTTGCGTTTGAAACTTCTGCACACACCTTGCACGCACCCAAGTACAAGTGGATCTCAAGAGAAGTTACCATTTGAATACGGATCTAAGTATGTCCCGGGTCTACGTTACTTGCCGTATGCAGACAGACAGAACAGACTGCATTATACGCACATGCATTAATTTACAGCACGTGGCTCAATGGTTAGCACTTCTGCCTCACAGCACTGGGGTCATGAGTTCGATTCCTGACTATGGCCTTATCTGTGTGGAGTGTATGTTCTCCCCGTGTCTGCGTGGGTTTCCTCTGGGTGCTCCGGTTTCCTCCCACACTCCAAAAGCATACCTGTAAGTTAATTGGCAGCTACCAAATTGCCCGTAGTCTCTCTCTGATCTGTGTGTGTGTGTGTTAGGAAATTTAGACTGTAAGCTCCAATGGGGCAGGCACTGATGTGAGTGAGTTCTCTGTACAGCGCTGCGGAATCAGTGGCGCTATATAGATAAATGATGATGATGATGATGATATTCTGGCATGCATAAATCTCAGTCATCACTATCAGTCAGCACTTACACCTGCCCTGTAGCTGAAACAGATGACACAGCTAAAAATCCCGTACCTAAGAGATGCCCTTGGCAGCATGTGTGTGTGCCGTCTCTTGGTACGCCCTTACTGTGCATTGCCTATGTTAGACCGCTCCATCCCCGCTCCGTTCCGCCCTTCAAATTGTAGGCTGCCATAAGTGTCATTGTCATGCGGACATGATTAGCATGCAGCTGTGTTCTCTGGCGCGAGTCTGGTTCTGGCGCATGCTGAGCAATTGTACGCAAGATACGGCACGTTTATGCACTATTGATCCTTGATGAATCAGGTCCCAGGAATCCAGAGAAACAAATATATGTTTGATTGGAATTTCATAGCAACTGGTTTAGACTATAGATTTTATAACTATTGGAACCTGTTGTAAATTTGATCGAAGCACCTGGTTCTAAAAACGTTAGTTTTTGGTTGAATCTAAATATTCTGTGTATTCAGCTCGAAGTTCAATTTTGAAGTTTGAGTTCTCCCTTCTCAAGTAAAATTTCTAACATACTATGCAATGTAGCCATATAATATCAAACAAATTTTAACATGTTCCCCTTGCTAAAATATATTTACATTTTTTTTGCTGATCTAAAGTTTGAGAATTTGTCTTAAATTTTCAAACTTTAGGACAAGTTTGACAACTGGTTAGAGATCCACTCTACTTTAGGCCAAAATATTTATTTATTATTTCCATTGAGAAACCACTGTTTTATATGCAAATACCATAAAAATGTAAACGACATCTATAAACCCCGTTGACGGCAAAAAACTCAACTAAACTCTGACGGATACGGTTTCAGGAGGAGAACTGCCGGACTAATATCCTGAGATTTAACTATAATTGTAAAGATAAATGGAATGATTGCATGAACAAATTGGTTCATTATTTGCTGTTAAAATAATTTTTCTACTTACATTAAATGCTGAAGTCTAAAATGCCACGTTTACTTATTAATACATCATGTCATTTCCAGAAAGTTTAAATAGATGGCTCTAATGAGCAAAATAGGAGGATACTAAACGACAGAGACTTGCAAAATAACAAGGGATAATGTAATTATTAACTTTGCTAGGAACAGACGGCTGTCATAAGTAGTTTGGTAAAAGCAATGTAACACTTACTGTATGCATACGGAAAGCAAGGGAAAATTGTAAATTCACCAAATAATCATTCCATAACATACCCACTTCAAATCTAAAACTATTACTGCCAGGACATGATTTGAGGAAAGGCAACAAAGCCTGGTGAGCAGGGCCAAATATCTTGAGGGATGGCGATTGGCTGACCTATGTCATTTCTTTGTAATATTTATTTTTGTTATCATTATTTGAGTACTTCATATTCGATAACTGTACAACTAGGTTGTGGAATGATCGTATCTGTAAACGTTAGGACTGTAGGAGGAAACCAAACCCCTTGGAGGAAGCCCACGTGAACACTGGTGATCTGATTCATTAAGGAAAGTAAAGCACAAAAATGAGTAACTTTGAACCTCTGCAAAACCATGTTACAATGCAAGGGGTGCAAATTAGTTTATTATTTTGCACAAAAGTAAAATACTGGCTGTTTTTTCATGTAGGACGCAAATACTTGATAGCTTTATTTTTACACTGAAATTAAAAGTTGATCTAGGATATGCCCTATCCCAATTATAAATCTGTCCTCACATTTTAAATTTATCCCCACCTTCAATGCAACATGGTTTTGCCAAGGTGCAAAGTTACTCATTTTTTTTGCTTCTCTTTCCTTAATGAATCAGGCCCAGAGAGAACATAAAAGTACGAAATATATATGGCCCATGACCCCAGCGCTGTGAGCCAGCAATGCTAACGACTGTATCTTGCAACATACACATCGAAACACTGAACAGTATACTTTGTGTACTTTGTGTACTGATTTATCTTGAATGCAGTTTCCTCTTGTCTGTAAATGTATCCAGTACGTACATATTAATTAATGCAAATCCTGATATCACAGTTAGGCTTAGCATGAAACGGGTAAATTTTGTAACTAATGATTTGATTTATTTATTAGAAGCACTGGCTAGATTTTAGCCATGTAAATAAAATGACTCTGTTTGGATTTGCACTAAACATTTTGTATATATTGCTTTTAGGTTCCTATTTATTTATTATGTTGCCAAAATTCTCGAGAGGCTCGTCTGTAGCCATCTCTCCTCCTACCTTTCTGATCACTCCCTCCTTGATCCTCTCCAGTCTGGTTTCCGCCCCCTTCACTCCACTGAAACTGCCCTGGCTAAAGTCACCAATGATCTGCTCTCGGCTAAAGCCAGGGGCCACTTCTCCCTTCTCATCCTCCTTGATCTCTCTGCAGCCTTCGACACCGTCGACCACCCCCTCCTCGTCCACACCCTCCAGTCCTTTGGCCTCTCCGGCCCAGTCCTGTCCTGGTTCACCTCTTACCTTGCTGACCGCTCCTTCTCCATCACCACCTCTGGGTCTCTCTCCCCCGTCCACCCTTCCAGTTAGGGTCCCTCAGGGCTCAGTTTTGGGACCCTTACTCTTCTCTCTATATACCTCTTCCCTAGGTGAACTCATCAGCTCCTACGGCCTCAACTATCATCTCTACGCTGACGACACTAAACTTTGCCTCTCCTCTCCTGATCTCTCTCCCTCTCTCCTCTCTAGGGTGTCCGCCTGCCTCTCTGCCATCTCCTCCTGGATGTCCTCTCGATTCCTTAAGCTTAACCTTGCCAAAACTGAACTCATAGTCTTCCCTGCCCCTTGCACCTCGCCCCCTTCTGACCTCTCCATCACTGTCGACAACACCTCTATCTCCCCTGTCCCCCAACTTCGCTGCCTCTGGGTCATCCTCGACTCCTCTCTCTCCTTTGGCCCCCACATTCTCTCTCTTGCTAAATCCTGCCGCTTCCAGCTGCGTAACATCGCACGCATCCGGCCCTTCCTCTCCCAAGATGCCACTAAATGTCTTATTCACTCTCTGATCATTTCCCGCTTGGACTACTGCAATCTCCTCCTTACTGGTCTCCCCCACTCTCACCTCGCTCCCCTTCGATCTGTACTTAACGCTGCCGCTAGGCTTATCTTCCTCTCTTGCCGCTCCTCTTCTGTGTCCCCCTCTACCAATCCCTTCACTGGCTCCCCCTACCCTACAGAATCCTGTTCAAGCTCCTCACTCTCACATACAAGGCCCTCGCCAACTCCACTACACCCTACATCTCCTCCCTCCTCTCTATTCATGCTCCATCCCACCCTCTCCGATCGGCCAATGAGCGTCGCCTCTCTTCCCCCCTGATCACCTCCTCCCACGTGCGTATCCAAGACTTCGCCCGTGCTGCCCCCTCCCCTGGAACAAACTCCCTCCCTCCATCAGAACTTCCCCCAATCTGTCCAGTTTCAAATGGTGTTTAAAAACCTACCTTTTTCTTAAAGCCTTCCAGTCTCCCACTTAACTTCCTACCTTTTCTTCTAACTCTTCCCCTCCATTCCCCTTCCCCTATCCCTATCCTCCGTTCCTCCGTCTCTCCCTCTCTCCCCTGTGTTCTCTGTCAGTCCACCCCTCCCCTTAGATTGTTCGCTCTTTTGAGCAGGGCTTTCTCTCCTCCTGTCTTCACCACTTTTAACTCTGCTCGCCAGCTACCCTGCCTTCCTCATCAAGGACCCTCTTCCCCCATTCCCTCTCGCTCCCTTCTCTTCCCCCTGGGGGTCTCCCTCTCATCTGTGACCTCCCTCCTAGGTGCCACTGCTGGCTGACCTTCCCCTCTCCCCTCCCCTCTAGCTGTGCCTTGAGCTCACTGAGTTACTGTGATTATTGTTTACTGTTCTGTGCTGTCTCACCTCGTATTGTAATCTTGTCTGTCCCTGTACGGCGCCGCAGACACCTAGTGGCGCCCTATAAATAAAAATTAATTATAATAATAATAATATTTAATAATCAGCAGGGTTTTCTCCTATTAATTATCATCTGTCATCACAATGATGACATTTGACATTTCGTGCAAATCTATTTAATTCACATCCTCGTATGGATGCTCTGTCCCAACGATGACATTTTTTGTAATGAAGACTCCAGTATCTCCTATGTTAGGCTTTGATTAAATTAACATTTTACTTAAAAATGCCTAAACTATGTGGAAAAAGTAGTTTAAATAGGTCCCATAGACTTTGGTCCTTTGTATGAAGGATGCACTGGTCTATTTTATATTTCTGCTGTCATAGGCAAACCGAGGGGGAAACCCCCCTCCAAGCCTGGGGCACTGTATAATTGAGGCAGCTGGATCCTGCTCCCGCTTCACACGGCTCTGCTTGAAAAGGAAGAGCTGCGTGCACCTAACAGCAGTGCAGGCAGCATTATCCGTGTATATTATGGGGATAGGAAGAGTTGGAGAGCAGCCCCTGGCTGTGTAAATGTGATCAATGAACACCTCGTTGCGCACCCTATATTCAGCAATACAGATGTTTTTCTAGATAGATGCTTTACTCTTACTTAAATGTGTATGGTTTGACAAATGTAAAATTGTCACCTTGAAGTGCTGCTTATTGCAGTGTCTGTGTATGTGCTCAGTCCTACAAGCAGAACATGGAGACCAGGAGCTGGGCTGTGCAGGCTGTAAAACACTTTATACTAAACTGAAGAACAATCAAAAAGCAACACGTTTTACAACAGGCTGCACAACAGCACCGTAACACAACCCAGTGGTGAAACATGGTATTGCAGACAAGTACAGCAATGTGGATTTGGCAGATCCAGATCACAATATCTAACACCAATACATGTGGACCTCTAATTTTAGGTCTTTCCACCTCTTCCATTTTAATAGAATGTTTTGTGTATGCAAATTCCTGTTTATGCAGATCTACCCCCAGCTGTATCATTGTAACCTCTGTAGTGTAAGCAGCGCACCTGACCACCCAGGTCCTAAATGCACCGTCTTGCTATCTATCATTGTCACTCGCAAGTCTTGTGTGTTTATTTGCTGCTTCTTAAACCATCTTTAGCACGGTCCAAATATATTTTCTTACAGGAATTGAATATAGCAAGATATAAACATTTACCATTATACCTGGAAACTGTTGTACTATTTTATTTCAAACTAAATGTTGACTCGCTTCTTCAGAGATCTGTAGAGTGTTGCCTATTCCAGCTTCCCTTTGTCAGATACACATTTATACTTTGAATTTACCAATGACCTCGAAAAACCCTCATTACATGATCATTTGTGACTCTTAAAGGGTAATTCTACCCAAACTGAAAAATTCAATTATCCTACGTATAACCCTACATAAGTAGCCTGTTGGTGTTAGATTATTATCTATTATCCTGTAAGAGTATAAGTCAACCTGTGTGGACTTTTTTTTTTTACATTAAAGCAGGTTTAATAGACCATTTCTGTGAATAAACACCTCTGGCTTTGACAAGAAAGTCCCTATAGACGAAACCACTTAAATGGTGTACAAGTGTGCTTCTGTAATCTAACACATACCTGCATGGGTTAAATCCTTCTCCCAGGCCGACCAATGAATATGTCTGGGGAGTGTCCTGCATTTTGCTTTATATGTGACATCACTTCCTGGCTGACTCACTCTTCTTCACAAGATCCCGCCCACCCGCAACAATTTTTGCAGTTTCATTGGTTAATTTTGCATTTTAACACATATTTTCTGCCATCGTCACACAGCAGGCACAGTTGGTATGAAGTCACTACCATCAGCTGCTAATACGTACGGCGCTATCGTTCATTGGCCATAGGTCACTGACCTCTTCGAGGCAACGGTAACTCTTTGGTCCTTCAGTGAGTAGTGATCCCTTGCCGATTAAGTGAGAGTACGGCATTGCGAGTTTAGAGGGGGTGCAGTCACTATGATGCCAGGTTTAGCGCTGGCCAGGCAGTTAGGGATTTGTCTCTGTTGTAAGTGGATGCACGGCGGTCTCGCCATTTTCCACGCTTGGTTAGTTACCATTTTAGTCAGCTGTCCCGCAGTGCTTTTCTCCGCCACCAATTTATTTAATAATAAACTGTGTCCTTTTTGCCACGTTAACAATGTCTTTGTGTTTTTTTTTTAATTAAGTTATCTAAGTTACTCTAAGAAGGTATTGGTGAAGGGGAAGATGGTCATCCATGGTACACAATTTAACTTTTTTTTGGTTAGATACACTCAGCACCTGAGTGAATCTAATCTTACCTGCAGCTAAAGAATGTTCTTTTCATTGGGGGGGGAGATTGTGTGCAGTCTTCACCTGGATCTCATCACCACATCATACAGGTTGGTCAGTTTTAAATCTAGAGCATGAAAAGCTATTATCAGAGACATTTCTTGGCAGGTAAAGTTAGATACACTCTGCTCTGATAGACGAGACTGCACTCTAGCCTTAGCACACGCCTTCAAACTTTGTTTCCTAAACTCTATGGAGCCAAAAGTGGCAGCAGCATTTTCGTTATCACAATAAGGTAATTACAATAAAATTCTATGAAATCCCACATTCGTTTGGAACTGCTGAACGGGTTAATGGAGGGTTTTCAAATGGAAAAAAATAAAAGAACATTTCTGCTGATGTAATTTGCATCCATCTAGCATAGCCGAAGCCTCCTGCCAAATTTCTAAAGTCAGAACATTGCATGGGAAAATGAATAGCACTGCTGGTAAAATTATATATTTTATAACCCAGAGCTTGAAACAAAAGGAAAATTCCCACATTCAGTGCCGCTTTGTCTGGTTTTTAATAGACTCACATTGGATCGGTTTCTTCTCCGTCTTATTAGAGAAGCTGCTCCAGAAATGAACATAACGCTTGGTTACTGCTCTGCTTTTAGTCGTTTGATTGCACTAAAATTAGAATTAAATGATATTTCTTTTGTCAGTACTGTTAGCTATTTTTACAATGGACAAAATACTTTTCTATATGGACTTAATCAATTTTGCAGTGCGCCGAAACTTTCCTCATTTCAAAAACATGCAGTGATGTAATTTTTTTTGTATGTACACCCCATGTTATGGGTGATAAATCCTATTGTACATTTAAGGTATTCTTAACACACTGCACTAATATATTTAATGAGTGTATTTCTTGCATGAATGCACTGAGAATATTAGGATGTCTGACCGAGTACAAGAATATGGACACTGACCTGACTGCTGCATTAGGAGTTATGAGACCCAAGGGGGATAGGTTCTTTAACTTATGGAAAATGAGAGCATGTACGTTTAACCGTTGCTGTTTTATGAAACTTATAATAAACAATAATTCAGTCCCATGCCTTTTCAGAAGCAGACCTATTAAGATCTTGGTAAGGTTGGAAGAGATTTCTTTTCATTCATTGTTATGAAATGAGGCAGTGCAGAAAACAATGTCCAGACTGCAGATTACTGGTTAACACTCAAGTGATGTCACTACTGTATGCTTGGCTATTTGAGCTTTTTGTCCTGTTTTCGCACCCTTTTAGCCTTTCTATAAGGGCACTTTACAAAACTCATTATATTGGAAATATTTGTGGCAGGTCCCTTGTTCAATACAAGGATAGATGTTTTTTATATAATTCCCTTCATCCCATTAAGATTGTAAGTCACAGTGAGCAGACCCCATTAATTGTTTTAGCTGATGATTGTTATCTTTATATGTTCAGCTGATTTTACAGAGCTGTTGGGCATGACACTATATAAATAAAGTGTTAATAAGTGGAAAGGGCTTTTGAATGTGGATTTGGTTGATTTTACTGGAGAGTAGAGAAAATACTCAAATATGCAAATATGCTGCTGAACTCAGATTCATCTTAGGATGTAAATCCCATTGCGTGTGGTATCTTACAGGAAATTGCTCTGTGGCAGTGAATGTGATTGCATGTGATTGAATGTGATTGCATGCAATTCATGTCCAAACGCAAACGACACTTCCGACTGCCTATACTTTGAAAGGCGGATCTGTGGTGGGAAGGGGCAGACGGACGTAGGCAATGTACAGTGAGGGCGTGCCAAGGTCGTGCCCACGCACAAGTGGCCGATTCAAGTTCTGGGCACCTATTATGTATGTATTTTTTAGCCTTGTCACTTGAATCAGCTACAGGGGATGTGTAAGTGCCGACTGATAGTGATGACTGACATGCATGCATGCCAGAACATGTGTTTGCAAGTAAGATAAACTATAAAAATGCATTTTATGTACAGTAGGCATTATGAACATTCTGATTTATGTATGATGGGGTGGGATCATTGAAGGCATTGGGAACCTAGACAGATTGGGAAAACTCTGCACCCCAAATAAGTAAAACATCACATTTTACCTTAATAAGACAAATGACACCTAATGCTAAATATTAAGGACTCTGACGTATGTTGCATATTATTGCTCTGCGCATTGGTAAAAATGAGACTTACGTCAGAGAACACCACTGAAAATTAGACTTCTGAGGGGAAGTTGAAGGCTAAATAGACAATGTACAGTAAGGACGAGCCGAGGACAGGTGCACTCACAAGTGGCCGATTCAAGCTTTTAGATACGTGTTTTCTAGCCGTATCATTTGCAACAGCTGCAGGGCAGGTGTAAGTGCTGACTGATAGTGATGACTGACATTACTAGTAAAGACAAAATGTGTTTACAAGTAAGTGAAACTATAAAAATGCATTTTATTTACAGCACGCATTGAGAACATCCGGATTTGCACCGAACAATAAAAACACTGATACGTCAAGTGAAAAACATTGATTATCACATTACATTGGCGCCTGTCAAGGAACAGGTAAAATTAGGCGGCAGTTTAACAGTCAGTTCTTGAAGTTGATGTGTTGGAAGCAGGAAAAAATGGACAAGCGTAAGGATCTGATTGACTGCGACAAGAGCTAAATTGTGATTGCTAGAGGACTGGTCAGAGCATCTCCAAAACGGCAGGTCTTGTGGGGTGTTCCCACTATGCAATGGTTAGTACCTACCAAAGGTTGTCAAAGGAATTTAAGAGCGACAGGCTTATGGGTGCCCAAGGCTCATTGATGCACATGGGCGGATGGACGAAGACTAGCCCGTCTGGTCCAATCCCAGAGAAGAGGTTAATTGATCATAAAGTTAATACTGGCTATGATAGAAAGGTCACTGAACACACAGTGCATCGCAGCTTGCTGCGCATGGGGCTGCGTAGTCTCAGACCGTTCAGAGCGCCCATGCTGACCCCTGTCCACCAAAAGAGCCTACAACTGGCAGGCGCGGGCTGGGAGGTATCAGACCGGGGGGCACACAGGCGGCCGCATCACATGACACGCGATGTGACCGCGTCATAATGACGCGGCCGCATGGCGTGTCATTGATACGGCCGCCTGTGCGCTGACGCGGCCGCATCGTGTGACACGCGATGCGGCCGCCTGTAATATAAAAAAAAAATTTCCAACCACGGCGAGGGACGGGGGGAGGCGGCCGGCCCGAACAGCCGCTAGACTGATCGGCCCGGGTGCCCGCTGCCCCCCTGCCCCCCGGTCCAGCCCGCCCCTGACAACGGACATGTGAGCATACACAATATTAGGCAGTTGGTTTTAATGTTGCTGCTGATCGTTGTATGCATTTCATGTAAATAGCAACTAATGAAACAAAAACTATTTGTTAAACATCTATTTCTATTAATGATTATAATATTAAGAATTGTTTATTTATTCTTTAAAGTACTTTGTTTGCATGCATTCCGACAGCACTTTATATTGCACATATGCATGTACGTATCCTGCAGTCTGTTGTGTCTGTCTGCATATGGCAAGAATTAATAGTCAGATCGAACTTACACCCAGATTCAAATGGAAACCGTTCTTGATATCCGCTTGCATTTGTCATGGGCGTACGTGTTTACCAGTTAACGTTACAGTTTTTTTAAGCTCAAGTTGCGCTCGCATTGTGTTCAAAGAATCAGACCCTCAATGCTTTATGCTAAAATTTAAACTGGAAATCAGGGATTATTACTGGCTATTTTCAGCTGTTCATTCTTCCACAGCAATGTCTTATGTCATATTTAATTACCAGATTATATGGAGAAAACAATTCTTCATTTCTAGAAGTGCGTTTTTCAGATATATATGTAAAAAAAAAAAAATCAAGATAATAGGTAATATAGTAAATGATAGCTACACACAATGCACAAAATAGCTAGAAAATAGTTTACTTATATTTGTAGGATCACTACTGATGAAGGAAGCCTTAAAATGTTACCTTTGTCACCGACAGAGAACCCTTCACGGAACAAAAAATCTTCAAAGCAGACATTACACACATAGTACACACTTATCTCATGTTTCATTACAATAAAAGTGTTGGATATGTCAAAGCAAATACTAGATAAATGTGTGATTAATATTAAAAATGACAGTGCACATTTTCAAGGATAAATACAAAAGGATTGGTAATAGCCCGCATGCAAAATAACTCTTAGGATTTTAGCAAGCAAAACAAAGTACAAAGTCTAGAGTCCCGCATATGTATGATCATAGCACCCGCTTGGTGTTATGCAGAAAATTTTGTCTGCTCGTAGACTAAACTATAATCCGTGTTTAAAATAACTGAAGTTTAGAACAGCCTGTGCAGAATACTAATTTTATAGTTACTTACACGGAAATGCTAAATTCAATTAATCTACAAGACTTTCCATTTGGTAATAATTTAAGACCAAACCAGAATTGATGCAAAACCCATAAATCATTATACATTTCCTGCTATTATAAGTCACTAATATTCAGTAGATCCCATTATTCTTTGTGTAAATGGTATAAATTTCCTTTTAGAGATGAATTCGACATAAACGGTTATTATTTTATTAAATGAATGACTCTTTTTTCTGCTAGAGTGCACTTATCACCTATAAAGCCGACGTTTTGTGTGCTGAAGTAACATTCAGGAGAACGAGGTTTACTGGATAGTGTATTGATACTCTTTCTCTGTGCATTATAATGTGCAGTACATTGGTGAGTGCTCTCAGTAACACCACTTCCTGTTTTAACCCTTCGAACTAGAGATGCTCAGGCTCGGTTCCCCGAGAACCGGACACACCCGAACTTAGCAGATCCGAGTACCGAGCTGAGCCAGCTCGGTACTGTCTCGCGCCCTCGGATTTGAAAACGAGGCAAAACATTATCGTTACGTCGTCGGATCTCGGATCTCACGAGTTTTGGGATCCTTTTTAAGAGCCAACATAACAGTGGGTGGGAGGAAGGGCGGTCCCAAGGACAATTCCATCTTGGGAGGGAGGGCTGTCCCAATGACAATTCCATCTTGCCCCATTTTTCTTTTCTGCCACTGCTGTGTGCCAATGTGTGCTAGATGTGCTAGGAACTGCCGTATGTTTGAGTCATTGCTCTGTCGCTTACCATCCAGCCAGGTCGCTGCAGTCTTTGTCCGAAAGTGTGTGATAATAATATTGTGATCTGTGAGGTGGTCAAAATTGACTTCAAATGACTTGAAATTAGTGTTATTGAGGTTAACAATAATGTAGGAACAAAAGAAGAGCAAAATTATGTGATTTTAGCATATTTTAGGATTTTTTCTAAAAAATACAAAACCAAAACACACGAGGACGGTTTTGCCAAAACCACAACCAAAACACAAAGCTAATCCACATCCAAAACCAAAACCAAAACCAGTTCACGGGAGTCAGTGAGCATCTCTACTTTCAACCATCCCTAATTCAGCAAGGCAGTCCCGATTTTAGACATCTGTCCCGTCCGGGGACATGTTTGTCCCACAGGTGGGGAAATTTTGGGGGGAAGGGAGATTTCTAATAGGCAGCCTAGCGCTTGTGATGTGGCCACGCCCACATCATAACACGGCCACGCCCCCTGTCCTGCTGCTGGGTATTCCATGTTGGGAGGTATGGGGTGGTGGCATTATAAAGGAGACTGACATTGGTACTGCAGGAGAACTCTGGTGGACCTAACAACTCAGGTTAATAGAGGTAAGGAAATCTCAGGATCTAATGTTTTATTAGGTAAGAACCACCCAAAACTAGAAAATTGAAACCGAAGGAAGCTGTGTTGTTCTCTAAATGGGACTAAATTACTGTAGAAAAAATTAGCACAGGAAGATAGCGTATCTCCGCCCATATGCAGATTGGGAAACATCTCGAGATTTGCTTGAACGTGCAGGCCTGCAATGGGGCGTGTGTGTGCGCCCACTTTTTGGCCATGTGTTAAGCGATTCGCACACGATGAACTACAGAAACTGGTGAGCGTCCTACTCTCCATCGGCACCTTTATGCTTTTGCTGAAATTCTTCTTTTCCTTCTACCGCGATTATTTCAACCGACAAGTAGAAAATTCTTGTTTATCCTGCAGCTTTCTAATTTATATTTCTGCAGCAAGAAAATGTGCATTTTGTAAAATAATTTCATATGTTTTGCTGCCCTCCCAAAACCTTATTCCCGATACAGCTGCATCAGTTTGTGTAAGTGTAGGTCTAAAATCCTGACTATAGCAAATACATGTGATATGTGGAATTCTATTCAAATGATTTCTGCTAATAAATAAAAATGTATCCAGCTATTGAGATAAGCTTACCAGGTTATAAAATATATAATAAAAAAAGAAAAATAGATCTGCATGGTACTGCAAAAAAATAAATAAAAATAAAATATATGTAAGCAGAAATGCGTTAGTCATGTGACAATCAGCGGCATCAAAACTTGCACCTGGCTAGGTGCAAAACTTATGTCTTGTAGCTAATGTAAATAAAGACTTCAGTAACACAAAATAAGACAGAGTTCAAAGGACCTGCTTAACTTGCATCTACGCGCCCTTATTTCACGTGTATGCTGCTAGCTTCCCTGATCCAAGTAAGAGCAAGCGGCCCCAAGGGCAAGATACGTGCAACTTTAAAACAAGTTGTGCACATACACAGTGTATCAATTAGAGATGTTTACTGACCCCCGTGTGTTGGGTTTGGTTTTGGTTTTGGCAAAACCGCCCTCATGTGTTTAGGTTTTGGTTTTGGATCCCTAATATTTTTTCTAAAATCCCTATTTTATTTTGCTAAAATCACATAATTTGGCTCATGTTTTTGTTCCTGCATTATTATTGACCTCAATAACATTAATTTCCAGTCATTTCCAGTCAATTTTTGTCAAGTGACAAAAACAATGCTGTATCTGTGTGAGCAATGGCACTGAGCAATGTCACTGGAGAATGGAGAGTGACAAGAACACTGCTACCTCTAAAGATCGGGCTGGTTCCCCATCTATAATTAATGTGTGCATAGGGCATGTCGCTTTGATAGCCATACAGTGATCCCAGAAACCCCCCACTGCCAGTCATACATGGCACAGAAATAACCCCACCCTTTTGCCAATGATACATGCACAGAAATAACCCCACTGCCAGTCATACATGCACAGAAATAACCGCACCCATTTGCCAGTCATACATGGCATAGAAATAACCCCACTGCCAGTCATACATGCACAGAAATAACTGCACCCATTTGCCAGTTATACATGGCACAGAAATAACCCCACTGCCAGTCTTACATGCACAAAAATAACCCCACTGCCAGTCATACATGCACAGAAATAACCGCACCCATTTGCCAGTCATACATGGCACAGAAATTCCGCCACCCATTTGCCAGTCATACATTTCAAAGATGTAAGTTCCACCTACCAGCCATATCTTGCACAGAGAGCAGTCCCCATTTGTCAGCCATATATTGCCAAGACCCCAATCCCTATTTGGCAGACATAACTTTCACAGTTCCCACCATGCTACCAGGCATGTTATGTATAATGTCTCTCTTTCTTTGCTGGCCCTATAGAGCAGAGATATCAGAATGACCATATCTGACATATCCCCACTTGCTGCACAGGTAACCTCCCATTTCGTGTTCCTGTCTTGACCTTGGGACCTACAGGCAGCAGACAAATGACGGAGGCTCTAGAGACAAATCCCACTGCATGGAGACACTGGAGACATTCATCACTGCGAGCGCTTAAAGTGCACTGAACGATCCCTGAGCACCGAAGCAGGGACAGCAGCACTGACAGCCCTTCATCGCTTACAGCTATTTAGATAAGGTTACTAGATTCTGAAAATAAATCCAGGGACACCTATGTATATATTACACAGGGATCCTTTCCAATCGCTGACCATATATTGCACAAAGATCTCCCCCAATTTCTAGCCATATATTGTACAGTGATTTCCTTTGGAATTGCAGGCAATATATTGTATAAGTTAATGTTACAATTGTCTGATTACCCCTACATGTCCCATTCACTTCATTCTGGTTTAGCACATTATATATCACCTGCCTACCATCACGTTCATAGTCCTTAATTGTGCCGTATTAAATGCACACTCTGTTGGTCACAAACTAACCTCCATGCAGGACCTCTTCCTCTCAAACAACCGCAACCTTCTGGCAATAACAGAGTTGTGACTTACATAATCCTATTAATTTTCAATAATATTTAATTTCTCTACAAAACGTTCTCTCCACAGATTCTTCTCTCTCTTGTCCTTGTCCTGATCTGGTGGTTCCACATATTAATAAGTCAGTCTACCTACTCTTCAACGCTGTCCTCGATGTCAGCCGTATATTTACTAAACTGCGGGTTTGACAAAGTGGAGATCTTGCCTATAGCAACCCAACAGATTCTAGTTATCATTTATTTAGCACATTCTACAAAATGACAGCTAGAATCTGATGGGTTGCTATAGGCAACATCTCCACTTTTTCAAACCCACAGTTTAGTTATTATACCCCTATGACTTCTTATATATTGATATTTGCCAATTCTACTGATATACTGTGGACACTGTCAAACAAATATACTTCCAATCTCTCATCTCTCCTCAGAATTCTAACCTAAAACGCCTCTTTAGCATATTTAAATCTCTTATCTACCGTCCCACGCCAACCCTTCTGACCACAATCACTGGCCAAGATCTTG
The DNA here is from genome assembly GCF_038048845.1 of Mixophyes fleayi. Taxonomy (NCBI): domain Eukaryota; kingdom Metazoa; phylum Chordata; class Amphibia; order Anura; family Limnodynastidae; genus Mixophyes; species Mixophyes fleayi. Next base: position 18,427,926 of record NC_134406.1, on the reverse strand, counting down.
ATTCCTGCTTCAAGGACAAAATTAGCATAATTCAACATGAAATGATGTCGAACATGTTAAAATCCTTTTATAAACCCTTTGGCACCTTTTCCTCATTTGATCTTCTCCTGCTCTGCTGCCTGTTCACATGACCATATTCCCTCACAAATCAATTGAATGCTGACTCCTGAGCTCACTCTAGCCTTAACTAACATCTGTAATCTCTCTCTCTCTCTCTCTCTCTCTCTCTCTCTCTCCCCACTGGTATATTTTCATCATTAGTCAAGCATGTGGTAATTTATTACTTCTATTCAAAAAAAAACAATTCTGGCACATTCTGTGGGCAGCATGGTGGCTCGGTGGTTAGCAGTTCTGCCTCACAGCACTGTGGTCATTAGCTTGATTCCCAACCATGGCCTTATCTGTGAGGAGTTTGTATGTTCTGCTCGTGTTTGCGTGGGTTTCCTCCGGGTGCTCCGGTTTCCTCCTACACTCCAAAAACCTACTAGTAGGTTAATTGGTTACTATTAAATTGAGCTTAGTCTCTATCTGTCTGTCTTTGTCTGTGTGTATGTTAAGGAATTTAGACTGTAAGCTCCAATGGGGCAGGGACTGATGTGAGTGCGTTCTCTGTACAGCGCTGCGTAATTAGTGGCGCTATATAAATTGCTGCTGATGATGATTCTGCTCGCAGAGTACCATCCCATCTCTCAATTCATCTGCCCATCCAAGCATCTTGAGAGGCTGCACTGACTAAGATGGTTAACAATTTACTCTACATCCATTATTAAAAATAAATATTACATAAGCTGTTTGGCTTTATTACAGTTAGTTTACATAAAATCTGAATGACTGCACTTGATACCAAGCAAATGTTCATCTGCAATAGTTATCAGGCCACCAAGTAGCCTGTGTTTTTCATATGTTTCTGAGTTTTAGAATTTATCTGATAAACATGTTATCATATCTCTCAACTATCCTGAGTCAATAATAATAATAATAATAATAATAATAATTTTATTTATATATTGCTTTTCTGCCAGTAGGACTCAAAGCACTTTACATTTGCAGACTGTAAAACACATGACACAAAATGAACATATAAAGGATTGACAGATGTGGCGGCAGCCAGTGAAGGGGATGGAAAATTAGTTACCAGCCTGGCTGCTGATTTAGGTGGGATAGTCCAGATTCTGGGGGACTGTCACGGTGTCCCGCCTACCAGGGTTTTTGTCCCGGCTTTTTGGAAATGTCAGACACTCTGTACGGCTACACAGTGGTGACTGGGTGCCAGCAACAATGAAAAGCTTTCTCCAGGCGAGTGGAGTGATGTATGTGACCCACGGATTCGAAAGCACTAGGGGGTATATTTACTAAACTGCTGGTTTGAAAAAGTGGAGATGCTGCCTCTAGCAACCAATCAGATTCTAGCTGTCATTTTGTAGAAAGTACTAAATAAATGAAAGCTAGATTCTGATTGGTTGCTATAGGCAACATCTCCACTTTTCCAAACCCGCAGTTTAGTAAATCTAGCCCTAGATGCGTGATAACAAACCTAAAATGCTTCTACCATACATGGAGGGAAACTGTCCATGATTTGATTCAGCCAACTCAGTCAAACTCGAGGCCTAACCTACCTGGTGCCCAGGGCCGGTGCTAGGGTCCGTGGCGCCCTAGGCACATTTACAAAATCGGCGCCCCCCGCCCGGCACATTTTCAAAATCGTCGCCCCCACCCTGCACACTTACAAAATAGTGTGTAAGTGTACAGGGTGGGGGCGCCGATTTTGAAAATGTGCGTCTTTTCTTTCCTGCTTCTAACTTGCCTCCCATCTGCTCCGTCTGCTCCCCTCCACTCACTGACACTGTCGGGCCGTGATGATGATGTCACGCCCGACAGGGAGTCAGTGAGTGGAGGGGAGCAGACGGAGCAGAGAGGCGGCGGTGGTGAGCAATAGTCCCTCCCCCCCTCCCTGTGGATGTATGTGAAGCTGTACGGCAGCCGTGAAAGGTATGGTCAGCGGTTGCCGCACAGTTTTAAAGAAATTTTTAATCTGTGGCGCCCTCCTGGCGCCCTCCAGAGCCCAGCGCCCTAGGTAAGTGCCTAACCTTGCCTAATGGGAGCGCCGGGCCTGCTGGTGCCGCCGCCTTGAGTATGAATAAAGTACCCATGGGCCTAGTGCCCAAATTAGTGGATATACCCATAGACCTAGCGCCAGAATTAATTGATGTACTCATGTGCCTAGCACCCAAATTATATAATATGCCCACGAGCCTAGTGCCCAAATCTAAGTGATGGTCACAAGCTCAATCACATGTACAACTGACCACTAAAATATTATCTTATAGTAATGATATACCTTTGCCTTCTACCTTTGTGTGATTGTGACACATTCATGACAGAGAAGCATCCCGAAGGCGTTTGAAGTTTTTACTACTGTGTGTTTATGGAATACAATAAAATATTATGTATATACTTTAAAATATGGCATCATGCTTCACAGCCATGATAAAAGCTGTGTAAGAAAATGTAGCAACCTCTCTGAACATTTTATTCTTGCTTTCCTATTACATGTACAATAAATAAGGTTTATATTCCTATTTGACCAATTTGGGAAGGAATTTACTGCAATGCTTAGCAGTTCTGTGCTGAAGATAGATGAAAAATAATAGAAGAATTTCAGATGCATATTGCAAGGCAGTGACAATGAATTTTGCTACAACTTGATCACTTACAAGAATATAAAGGATTTTCCACTTCCACAGATCGTATCTCTTATCCTTGGTTAGATACACCCTCTAGCACAGTGTATAGTCATCCACACTAGTGATTTCAATCCACTGACATTAGGTATATGATGACACAATGAGGGACTGCATACACCTGAAGATGGAGATAACAGCTTAACAGGTTCAAATTAGATACACTCTGAAATAGTATCTAAGCAATGCTTAGCAACATAATAATGCTTATCCTTACAAAATAGAACCTTTAGGCTTATTTGTTAACATTCCTTGTCCATAAAAAGTCTACAAAGGTAAACTTAGTCATTAATCTTTATATATTCTGGATATATGTTATATGCAACTGTAAACTAACATTGAGCATATGTCGTGATGGCGTCCAGAAGGTGAAAACTCAGCAGTAATAGATACCAGAGAGATACAGTCTGATACCGGTTAGATACAATCTGATACCAGTTAGATACAGTCTGCAAGCTTTGTAGTAAACTATTAAAGATAGGGTAAACATTACCTTTATAATTAACAAACAAACCATATGCTTTAATCTTGCTATTTGCAGGGGATTTGTGACTTTTTTTTAAATTTCTATTCTTAAATATCTGTTTTATATGTAGCCTATGTAAAACTTGGGATGTTTGTGACATTTTAAAATATAATCATTCCCCTCTCATGCCATATATATCTCATGGCGGTGAAAGTGGCACACACACAAATTACCCCTCTCCCTCCTTGGGTGTCTTCTCAAAGCCTAAACCTCTTCCACCCTGCTGTTTACCATGTGTGAACCCCGGGGCTGGCTGGCTAAGTTTAGCCCAGGGGGTAAATGTATTAACCTCCGGTTTCTTCAACTCCCGCGAGTTCGGCGTCTTCGGCGCTTAAATTTAAAGCGGCGCTGCCTTGTAAAGGGAAACTTCCCATTATGGGATCGGCCCAGAGTCAGATGCCCTCCTGCCTGCCCCCAGACTGCCTCTTGCCTGTGTGGGGGAACATTATAAGGCTCATGAAGAGTTGGTGAACACATTTGACCCCTAATGTAAACAGGAAAAGATGTAGGGACAATAAACCATATTTACTTGCAAATGTGCATTCGGACGCATCCTACAGTGCTTTCCAACATCACAGTACTAGTCTATGTGCCAGGTAAACCTCCGGTGAAACGATTGTATGTAACTAACTGTAGTGTAAAGCGCAGAGATCTAGCTTAAATCAAGTGCAATGAAATTTAATACGAGCATCTGTTATTTTCCCCTCTAAAAATGAGAATCTTGATGTTAGTCGCATACACAGGCTCAGCACCGGCCCATAATCAGATTTTAATTGGGTCATACATGAAAGTGGCAAAATGTGACCATTTAATGGTGGAGCCAAGTGGCCAGATCAGTCAGTGCACATCGGATGCACAGGTTGATGATCAAGTGATGGCCGACTGATTTGTTTTCCTGGCTTTGCCTGAGAGCAATCAGTTTGGTTTCTGATCATTCTGACACATCATCATCATCTTCATCATTTATTATATAGCGCCACCAAGCACAGAGAATATTTGTCATTCACATAAGTGTCTGCCACACTGGAGCTTACAGTCTAAATTCCCTGACACACACAGACACACACACATACTAGTGTTAATTTTGTCAGCAACCAATTAACCTACTAGTATGTGTTTGGAGTGTGGGAGGAAACCGGAACACCGGGAGAAACCCCACGCAAACACTGGGAGAACATACAAACTCCACACATGCCATTAATTTAAGGACCACACCGGCTAAAATTGCCATCAGTATTGCTATGTGTAAGCCAACAGAATTTTAAACACAAAATAGCTTTAGACCTGCTGCATTGCATATACACAAGGCAATATGGCTTTCTGTCCAGATGCTATGAATTGTGTCTTGATTTTAAATGGCTTATTCATTTTATTATTTACTTACAATCATTAAACAGGAGGGTTTGGAATGAAGGATTCAGTTGCACCGTTACGTCTATACCCTGGAAATATACTGACCATTTGAAGTCCAGTGTTTGCTGATCTCTGAGAATCTTCTAACATCTCCCTGTTCTGCATTCAAGTCCTTTTCTCAAACACTTCAAAAAAATGCTTTAAAATGTGTCCGGGGATCATAGTTTCAAATCGATGTCTTTTATAAGACTGTAACATAAAGGGAGATAGAATAGTTGTTAAAATATATGAAAAAAAAATCCTTACATTTTCATATAGAAGATCTCTTATTTGCTAAAAAAAAAAATATATCTGCAGAACAGGAATCGTTAACACCAGAAGAATAATAGACAGAGAATAATAAGTGTTGAATTGATTCAGCCTTTTAACATACACTAGTCAATTGCCACATGTCTATTGATCTGTATGACATAAGTCATCCTTTCCCATTATGAACTACCGGCCAGTAGGTCTTCAGATACAACCCCCTCTCGCTGAGGACTTAGAATTGTCATGTGTTATTATTGTTCTCGTCAATGTCTGTTTGCTTGGTAATCATTCCGCTGACCGAAGACAGATTCCAAAGAAATAAAAATGATTTTGTCACCCCGGTGCTTGAAGAAACAGTGTCAAATTAAAGCCAGCTCGCCACACGTGCAGTCGTGCCAACTAAATATAGCTTCCTTTAAGGAGTTTGTGGTACCTTACTTCCCCTTCGATAGAACCATTCAGTCATCCTTGACATGTACCAATTATAGTATTCCGCCGCTGCTCACTTGAAAGCTTGCCTAATGTAGCTGGAATAGATATAATCATAGCTTACCCAGGCATTCATTGTTAAACTCCATTTTCTATTTGCTCACAATATACAAAAACATTCTGTATCGAAATTATATTATAATGCAAAAAAATAAAATAAAGAACAACCGTTTTGCACATAACTAGCCATATTAAGAGCTAGTTTATTCTTTTGCAATAGCTATTTTCAACGGCCAACCTACTTGGTGAAAATCTATATAAGTATGACTTATATGAGTGACTTATTTCAATGATGGCTTGATCTGAGCAGGGCACATTATATGCATTATTAATGTTTTGGTCTGTTGATTTGCAGAAAAATATTGGCGTTGTATTCGGTTGCATTACCATTGTCCTCTGTAAAATGTGACAGTTGGTGATACACCTGTGCACCTGCTGGTTGCTCCGGAAACTGTGACAGAGTGAACTCTCCCTGTGCACCCGCTGGGTGACCTGAAAAATGTGACCTGCTGGGTGGTCTGGAAACTGTGACAGTTGTTTGCAGCCACATATATCAGTGCGTCTTGTGGGGGTCCATGCCCAGCAATGAAACTTCGATGGAAGAACTTATACTTATATTGTAGTGTATAAAGAAATTCTTTAGTTCCTTTAATATAGTGTTTGATAATGTAGTTATTTATTCATTATACTGATTGTTAAAAATTTCTACATGTAATGTAGTGTATAAAAAGTTATTGAATTCTATTAATAAAGTAATTTAGTCATTACATCTCACTTTAATTTAAGGCGGTTACCGCCGGCTTTCTCTAGTAATGTTTAATAGAGTTAAAACAAAGCTAGCAGTATGAGAGACTACATTTACACTATAAGCATCTTGTACGCTGCTAAGCGCACACTTTTTTGTACGAGACATGATTTACGGTAATTGGCTATAGATGGTTACAGGATAGTCACCTGAGAACTGAGACATTGTTTTAGTAGGTCTTTCGCAAACTACTTTTTCTAAAAAGCTTATTTATAAGAAAATGTTAATGGTTCACTGTTGAAAGTTTGCAGCGTGAAGATAATGCAATAAAATAAATCAATAGCAGACGCACAGTATAGAGTTTATTGCAGTGAACCTCGCGCCATGGCATAGAATGATATTTTGCAATTAACTTAAATATTGCGAGATATGTAAAGCTATACTAATTGACTATACTAATCTGTCATAAGATAATATATATTCACTGCTTAATCTGCAGCCATGTCGCACGGTTAACTGCAATTAATTCCACTTTAAGTATTGTTTGTGGGAGGGTTTTTCTTTTCTTTTTGTTTGGTTTTTCAATCCTCAATAAAATAATGATAAGCGAGAGAATTTAGAGCAACACCCAAAATATGCAAATAAGAAGCTTAATTTCTAGAGCTCGCTTCGGGGTTCGCCATGTTTGTGGTGATGTCACTGCTTTGGCCATTGAGTATTCAAAGAATGACATGTGCCGGGATTGAAACAAGTTGCTGTCTGAAGACAGCCTGTTTCGCTCTAGTTAGAGATCCTCAGTATAGGACACAGATTCCTGCTCAGCATGGGAAGTGCGACAGAGGCATCCTCACTGAAACAATGACAGAAAGTTAGGTTTTGAAGCAAGTTTAGTTAACTCTTAATGCCCAGTGTTGAGTATTGACTCACAAAGTATTGACTCACAAAGCTGTCATGTTCAATGGAACCTTTCAGAAATTTTGTTTCACATTATGAAAAAAACTTTGTACTATTTCTGTTTTTATATAAAAGTGATATTCAGCTATTTTTTTTTATTCATATCCCCAAATCGATGAGGCGCAGAATCCCAGGTAGTACAGAGTCCAAGGTAGTGTGCAGAGGCATAGGTTATTTTGGGTGACCAGATGATGGGGCAGTGTGGAGAGGCATGGAAAGCAATAGCATAGGCAAACCGAGGGGGGGGGGGGGGGGGGGGAGGTTTCCTAGCTCCTGGAAAACCCCCCTCCAAGCCTGGGGCACTGTATAATTGAGGTGGCTGGACCCTGCCGGCCATATCACACAGCAGAACGAATTGACAGACATCATCCAAGGTCTATTCACTCTAAATTCCACTAAATACAAATTTACAAACACAGTGCGGGATTGGCCATTTCATCATCAACATTTATTTATATAGCGCCAGCAAGTTCCGTAGCGCTGTACAATTCCTTTTAATGAGAAAGCAAATGTGAAACTTGAAGATTGCATCGCTGGATTTGGTACCTCTGCGAAACAGTCTGTTATTCCTCAAAACTAAATTTGTGTGAAATGTTTACCCAGCTTACTGATGAAATCTCAGCTGGCAATCTTCAAGGTGTATTACCTATAGCAGTAATGCTAAATCTTACTGTAGCTTAGATGTGTGCTTCTTATAGAATGTATTACATGACAGATCCCCACCAGGGATCCTGACACACAGATTGTGCAACCTCTGATCTACGAGGGTTACAATTAACTAGTCATGGATATAATGTAATAAATAGATTATTGGTTAAAAGATTTTGATAACAGTGCTTAAAGGATCACACTATAAAATCCATGGAGGTATTTGCTTTCATTGTCTAACTTGCACTAGAGAGCCAAAAGCTAAATGCTGATTGGTTCCTATCATTATAGTGCACATCAATGTTATTAGATAATCATGTGCCCTTTAGTCTTCATCTTGCAGTTCCTTATATTAAAAGGCATTTTATTTTAGACAAACACGGTGGCTAAGTGGTTAGCACTTCTGCCTCACAGCACTGGGGTCATGACCTTATCTGTGAGGAGTTTGTATGTTGTCCCTGTGTTTGCGTGGGTTTCATCCAGGTGCTCCCACACTCCAAAAACATACTGGTAGGTTAATTGGCTGCTAACAAATTGACCCTAGTCTGTGTCTATGTGTGTGTTAGGCAATTTAGTCTGTAAGCGCAATGGAGCAGGGACTGATGTGAGTGAGTTCTCTCTACAGTGCTGCGGAATTTGTGGCGCTATATGGATAAATGGTAATAATAAATGGTGATGATGATGATGAAGGTGTGTTTGACAATGGTCTGAGCACCTTATTTCTACTTATATGGAAAGCCTTCATTTATGGAGTGGGCGGGCATAGAACAATCTGTTGCCAATCAGATATTCTGCTGCTGAAGATTGGTGAGTTGATCCTGAGATAGTGACAGGTCCACCAGTGCGATTACATGCGATGTGAGAAATGGAATGGACCCAAGCAGAAAGCAACAGACAGAGACTTAGATAGTGTAAAGAGCAGGGTCCCCCAACATCACAGAGTAATAATGTAAGGCTCCTGTGTGGAAGTCAAATTATTAGATGAAGTCCAATAATTATTGGTTTACCATGGGATTGCGATTAGTATGCTATGAGTAATGACACAATCACACGGATTAATAACACACACACTTACATTCACACTTACACTTGTAATCAGTACACATTTATTAAGGTTCCAATCCACATTTATGTATTAGTAAATGTATTAGATATTATTTATACATAGATAATGCTACAGTAAGGGGAATTATGGTTCAAGTCATCTAAAAGGTAAAGAGTTTCGTCTCATATTAAAGCTTATTTCACCAGCATTAACCCGATTTCGACAGAGTAGCGATCACATCTTGTGGTTGCAAGTTATGAACAATATGAGATTAATACTCAAAAGCACTTTGGTTCATTATGGTTCAGTTTAAACTGGTTTTTCGGTGGAAAGACACGTAGGCAACAGTTGGGGGAAGTTGCCCCCACCTTTGTAAAGAGATCAAATGAACTGACCTATGACCAGCAGTCTACCAGGACATCGTTAACCCTGTGCCAATGAAGACCTCTCTTAGTGTTATCTGTGTATATGTTTATGTTAATTAAAGCTGCATATAAGCAAGTCCTAATTCTCTCTCTTCCTGACTGCTGACTCCAAGACTGAACATGGACCTGGGTCCAGGGGCACGCTTGCATAATGTAATGTATTCGGTTTATACTTTCCTGTTTATTGCTTATGTAACATCATGGTTTGCTGTAAATTCTGCTATCTTTTGCTATCAAATCTCTTTGTGCGTTGGAACCACAATAATCGCATTAGACAATATTATTTGGTAGCGATAAGGCGATTATTACACCTGTCAAACTTGTGCAGGGAAACTGTGGGGTCAAACTCACCTCTAAATAAAAAAAAGTTAATTAATTCAACTTGGTACTGAATGCAACTCTAAAAGCTAATTCAGTAGTCATACTAATAATTCAAATTAAACATATTTCAACAGTTCAGTTTATTTTTTATACATAGGCAGATTTTGTATTTTATTTAGTGTTTTTAGGTGATGCTCATCCTCTTTTGTATGTCGCTGTTTGTGGACATATTGTAGCCACAGGTTTGGTTAAACGTGAATAAAGCTGGTCAGATGTTTATCTGTCATATCCAAGGGCAGCAAGCAAACGAATGTACCTGGAAGATAAAAATGGCTTAACTTGGTTTCCGCTTTAATTCATTGTGTCATTGAGATGTGTCCGCCTTTAACTATCCTCAAATTCCAACAAGGACCCCTCTATTGCACTAGACAGAGTTTTCATGCCATGCTGTCGCCCATCATACCCTAGGTGGCCTATGCACCAGCTGATCAGCAGTGCACGCCCTTCTATCTTATGTCAGACAGGAAGGATAAAGGAGAACACATCTGCATGTGACAGTATCTCTTTAATTTGGTTTAGTCCTTTAATCACCATTAGACTATGCTAATCCCTGATCTGGAAAACACAAAAATAGCATTTTTTGTCCGTTCTCTTTCTTTTAAATGGTGGTGTTAGATAATTGCTTATTTATCAAGCTCTATTACACACAAGTCCCACATCGCTTCAAGAGGAAGACAGGCTGTTATTAAGTTTTAGTGTATCAAACAAGTTCCTAGTGTGAAAAATCTCATTCTTATGCTTGCCTAGGTGTTAAAAAAATCTTATTTTAAATAGTACGTTAATAGTATTTTAAATATTCTGTACTATAAAACAAATGGGTGATAGGATAATTTGTTTACAGTTAATTCTAAGGGGAAAATGTATCAAAAGGCATTCATCTAAAGCCGCCAATACTCAGCCGTGTGCTGCAATTATTTAAAATAGCACTTTCATTAAAGGCAAAACTCATCAGGTTGCAGATATTTTTATGTTTAATACAGCAGGGACTGCACAAGGCAGGTAGTGATAGCCCCTCGTGCCAAAACTTAGGTAAGTGTGTAAATTTGTCTATTATTGTATCTATCTGTGTTTCTATATACACTATAAGTGAATGTATATGGATCTGAGTGGGACATACGCCAGTTTACGTGCATGACACCTGGCACTTACACCTTTCTGTGCCCCTGGAGACGTGTGACGGGGTGGGGTGAGGGGTGCATGTGCGTGTGAAGAGGGGAGAGGGTGGGAGTAACCAGAGGTCTAACTGGGCTGCAGCCCAGGGGCCTCGGGCATCCAGGGGGCCCTTGACAGTGTTCAGCGGCATTATTGATCGGCCCGATCAATGCTGCTGAGCCTGTCACTGTAGTTTTTACGGCCCCCCTGTGAGGCTCCCAGGGGGGCCTCACTTCCTTTAATCCAGCCCCTGGAAGAGAAGAGAGGGCGTGCAATCGCAGGCTGTGTATACTAATGGTGTGTTCACGTGCATATACGACTGTTAGGAGGCTACAGTAAGTATTGCTACAGGGCAAGTGCAAACATCATGATGACTTTGCGTAAACCAGGGGCATTTTTCACTCATGTGAAGGCGGACACATCTCAAGATGCGTAGAGCTCTGAATATCAGCAGAACTGTGCTTGTATCCTGTCATCTTTTTTTAAGAGGGATTTGCTCACGTTTTGCGTCCAATTGTGCATCAGCCCTTTTATATATATATATATATATATATATATATATATATGTTTATATATGTCTGTCTATAGTTCCATGTATCTCAGTATATGTATATTTGGATAAATCTGTGTGTGTGTTTAGTATATATATATATATATATATATATATATATATATATATATATTAGCACTATCTATTATGCTTTTTTTTTTATGTTTTGATAAAATCTTCAGTTCGCAAGTATATTAGTTAGAGACCTCTTTAATATCAGCTATTTTTCTTCCAGTAGACAATAGAAGAGTAATTATTATTATTAATAATAATAATAATAATAATAATAATAATTATAATACTACTACTAATAATAGTGATACTATTAATAATAATTTTTAAATCTTCTTGTCAATTGAGGCCCAGAATTAAAAAAATATGTGGACTTTACTTTAAAGTTAGTTTTACATACGATTACCTTTGAGCGTTTGTTGTTAAACTTGTGCATTTTAATTTCTAGAAATTTACTATTTTGATCCCCTTACAGTTGTAGAATACATAAATACATAACCATACAAAATATTTAATATAAACACAGAGCTGACTTGGAATGGTTTATGTATGTGCTCGTTTCTCATCCGCTGGCAATCACATTGATTACAGTCAGTAATCAGATCACAATATAGTCTTACTGAATAGGTTTACAATGCAGAAGCTATCCTTGTTGTTCAATGTGAGGAAATTAACGAACAGATGGAGAATTACAAAAAGTATGCAGATGAGGGAGAGACGCAGGGAAAGAACTTGAAAACAAAGGGCAGAGAAAGAATTGGAAAGATAAGAATGTTTTTTTTGTGGCGCATAAATATGAAAAGTGTTTAATTATATAACAAAATTAAATTCAGTCTTTGGAAAAGCTTGTGACCTGTGACTTCTCCTATCATGTATCTTAATTAAAGTTGTTTATATAATGAAATTAGTAAATTGCAGTGTTTGGGTCAGACATATCTCCAATCCATGCAATGCCTGGTGGATTTTTAAGCTATGCTATCATCTAGTAAAATGTAGTGGTTCAGGAGGACCCTTCCCCCTAGCCAAAAAACCTGGGGGCAGCTAAATGCATCAGTTTATCACCGGGTTGTGTCGATTTTGTAATATAGAACCGGCAAATCAATTTCTTTCACCAACTTAGAATACTGACTTTGTAGGTGTTAGCGCAACACGACCAATCTGTCCTCTCGTTCCCCTTCCCTGCCAGGTTTTTCTATGGTGCTGGTGTAGAGGAATCCAGGAAAAATACAGCTGCTTAGAGCCGTCTTAAGGACTCCACAAATCCCAGCACCACCTTATTTGACTAAGGTGGTAGCACAGATTTAAGCATGGAATACAATGGGTATATTATTAATATTATGGATCTATATAGACCTAAGGAATTCTGCAGCACTGTACAGAGTAAGCATTACATACAGGGTAGAATACCAAAGATCAGAGGAAAGAGAACCATGCTCACAAGAGCTTACATTCCAAGAGCAACAGGCAGTTGAAACGTAAGGTAACCTGCGAGTTATCAACATCCCGCCGCCAGTGGGCGTGACCAGCATGCATGTGGGAGTGGCCACAATTTTAAACAGTGCTTGGCTGCTCTCCTACTCTTCTTATCCCCATAATATACATGGGCAATGCTGCGTGCACTACTTTTAGGTGCACGCAGCTCTCCCTTTTCAAGCAGAGCTGTGTGAAGTGGGGGCAGGGTCCAGCCACCTCAATTATACAGTGCCCCAAGCTTGTAGGGGGGTTTCCAGGCACTAGATAACCCCCCTTAGTCTGCCTATGAAAGGGGTAACTCTCCTAAAGTGGACAACCTATTTAACACCCCTACCTCCAGCATTAACCTCACTAAACTGCTAATTTCCAGAACAGAATATTTTAACCTGTTATATTGAAACTTATACATATAGACTTAAGAGCAAATCCAGATAAAGGGTGGAAATCTGGGCAAAACATGATGAGCTCGCATCTTCTGAAAGGATTTGCCATTGCTTGCAGAATTTGAGCTGTGCATTGAATTGCATCACATGTTTTGAGGGATGAGATACTTAAAAGAGCTTCAAGGGGTACAAAGGGAGCATTTATCAGATCCCAAATCCTTTTTTGTTTCTCACAAAAGAGCTTGATTTTTCACGTTCTTCAAGGTGTGTCTGAGGTTGGACCTCCTCCTACACATTCCAAGCAAGTTTACACCAGAATAATTATTTTAAGGCGATTTCAACCATTGTAGTAAAAACATTCAAAATATACCATAGTGACATGTGAATAGATGAGCAAAGGTGTGGAGGCAATAAAATTTCTCATCAGAACAGGACATTTTTGTTGAAGTGCAATGTTTCCGTGATAGAATCTTCGATCTTCATTGTTGCTTCACCATTCCATGGAATGTCATTCCGTACTGTATTTGTAAATTCCGATAACAATGGCGTGCTCTGTGGTGTGGTTGTGGTATAATAAGGGAGAAGACCTGGTAGAGCAAAAATGATAGCAGGAATTCTCAGTGGAACACTTAAGGTCAAATTTGGTCAGAGAGATGTGCCTAATTCTGTGACTCAATGAAGAGTGAGGTGAGCATTCTGTGGAACAGTTTTGAAATCAATGCTCCTCTCTTGACACATGCGAGATAACGACAGTCGCATCACTCTCATGATTAATTTAAGAAATAAATCAAACAATGGAGAAATGTTAAGATTAAATGAATGTAAGGGGTGATCCAGAAGTGTCAGGACTTTAGTGCCGATTCAACTCTTTCCACCCTGAGCGTTTCCAGTTAGACTCCCGCAAAAAGAGGGCGCGTTTGTTTCATAAAAGAGGCTCAATGTTTCAAAGAGAACATTTTAAGCAAGACCAACATTAAAAGAAATATTTTAAGCAACAGAAATACAAACATATGTTTGTTAAAGATGTTGTGTAGACTGTAAGATAATATGGCAGTTTATCTGTAATTATCTGTAATTTATTTAGCTGGATAACATGTATCATTTTGATGATAATTATTGTTTTATCATAGTAAATATACTTTCTTAGTGATTTGCCTTACCATTCATTCTTCTCACCTGTTTCTCTTCCATCCATTGTAACCCTAGTAACTAGGATTATCTCAATTTCTCCACACTTTAAGCCCTTCATTCTGAACCACAAATCTCATTCATGATTTAGGCTTAAAATGTTTAACGGCTGATATCTCTACTTCCTTTAACCTCTTAACTTTATTTTAACTATACCTGAATAAATGACATAACACCTTAGTGTGGCAGAATTAACAGAGTTTATTTTGAAGGTATGGTGGTGGGGAAAAGAGCAGTCGGATCGACATCCGGCAGGCAAACCAGGGTGCCCCAGCATTAACCATTGGACACCCGCAGATGGGGGACAACCAACACACCCCGGGCGCACATATCTACCTCAATGAGACATTGGCCCCGGGCACTACAGAACCTGCAACCCTTCTGGGCTAACAGAATGCAACCCCCCAACCGAACCCCTACCTCTCGGGACTTGGACTGAGACTATAGCCGACTTCATCGAAGAGAGGCAGGTTAAGGTGCCCCGTACCATAATGTGCGGCCTAACCACTTGCCATCGACTGCACTGCGTTTTACGGCAACTTCAGCATCCTTGACAACCACCAACACCACCATCCATACCGGAACCTACTCCATCATTATGGAAACAGCCTGCATCCACCAGCAGGCCCTAATGTCATCCAACCAGGGAGGGCGGGTGGGCAACTTCCAGAAGCCAAGAGACTGCTCAACTCTCCCCTCATCTAATTAATGTGCTATGCCTGGTCCTCCCATATGACATCAGATGGGCGTACTCCCTTTAGTTAAACTATTAACCCCAGAGTACTAAGTATAGTTTAATTATCCAGCCTTAGCTTTTAAATTCATTCGAGCTTAAATACAGCCCTCATTTCTCAATAATAAAGTCATTTATGCCGTTCCCCATCTCAGAGACACAAATGATTATCTCCCCAGAGAACTTGTTGGCCTCCTATACATGATAATTAAACAAGTGTAGCCAGTGCTCTGCACACAGCCTAGGAGGGGTGTAGCGGCACGGTCCAATAGAAAGTTATTGGTCTGTGCAGTCACTTCACCTGCCCATTGTCTGGCCAAACTGGGGGACGGGATGGCAGTTGCAGTGCCTGATTAAGGTTATATTCTCGTGGTGCGCCCTCACCTATCCTTAATGCCTGCCAAAGGATGACTCATTCTTAAGCCTTTACCATGGGAATACATCAGAATTACAACCTTACATTTATCTTACATGTTTTCTTTTATAGTCGTACATGCGTGTGTCTTCAGGTACACATGAACCCAATTTAACAACTTTTATCTTATATTTAAATGAATTTCAGTGTATATCTCTCTCGGTGCTAATTGGATTAGCGTTGATGTAAACACCTACATAATTAATACTATAGTGCAGAAAAGGACATGTAAAAAATAACTACTTACCTGTATACAGACACACTGGAAATCCGATGTAAGGAGAGGGCGACACTTCCAAATTACGTCACTTACAAGCGCCACTTGAACATTTCGGATTTTACAGCGGCAACGCATGGACCCATGTAAGTATTACCTTTACATTAGAGATTAGGGTTAGGGTTAGAGTTAGGGTTAGGAGTTAGGGTTAGAGTTAGGGTTAGGGGTTAGGGTTAGGGGTTAGGGATAGGGGTTAGGGATAGGGATAGGGTTAGGGATAGTGTTAGGGGTTAGGGGTTAGGGATAGGGGTTAGGGATAGGGGTTAGGGATAGGGTTAGGGGTTAGGGATAGGGGTTAGGGGTTAGGGTTAGGGGTTAGGGATAGGGTTAGGGGTTAGGGGTTATGGATAGGGTTAGGGGTTAGGGATAGGGTTAGGGGTTAGGGGTTAGGGATAGGGGTTAGGGATAGGGATAGGGTTAGGGATAGGGTTAGGGGTTAGGGATAGGGGTTAGGGGTTAGGGTTAGGGGTTAGGGATAGGGGTTAGGGATAGGGTTTGGGGTTAGGGATAGGGGTTAGGGGTTGGGTTAGGGGTTAGGGATAGGGTTAGGGGTTAGGGGTTAGGGGTTATGGATAGGGTTAGGGGTTATGGATAGGGTTAGGGGTTAGAGATAGGGTTAGGGGTTAGGGGTTATGGATAGGGTTAGGGGTTAGGGTTAGGAATACAATTAATATTACCATAATTAAATGTGTTCATGCGTTGCCGCTTTAAAATAAAAAATCCACGTCGCGCTTGCTAGTTACGTCATTTGGAAGTGTCGCACTCTCCTCACATTGGATTTCCAGTGTGTCTGTTTACAGGTAAGTAGTTTTTTACATGTCGCTTTCTTCACTATCTTAATAACTATGTAGGTGTAGACAGTGTCAGTGTTTACATTATCGTTAACTCGTACTACACCCATCTCTCTTTCCTTGTCACAATTTTGCAGCACCAAAAAACGTTGCTCTCCCCATAAAGCCTTGAGCCTAGGCTACTGCCTAGTCAGCCTATTGGATAATCAGGCCCCTGGTAGATGCGTAGGAGCTTTTGTCCAACCCCACTATAATCACCACTGCTAAGCCCCCAAGGAAAGCTAGAGTCGGGGGACTCTGTACCTGGTCCCCCCATAGTCTACTGTGTTGTCTGCCTCCATAGTTTATGCTTTAATTCACCTATAGACACGTATTATAGCGATCTATATGATATAGAGTATAAGACCATACAATTGTTTTTCTGTGCAGTAAGCACTTTCCATTTCACAACATTTGTACAGTATATTCATTGATGTGGTTTGTGGCTACAGTACCAATCTGACAATTTGTTCAGATTGGTACTGAACAAACTGTTAGATTAATTTTGTTAGATTATTTTTGTTAGATTGTTAGTGGGTCAATAGCAGTTTGAAGGAGCCCTCGGTATACACACATTAGAGGCTTTCGTTTAGTGATGTGAACCAATATTCAGTCTATTTATTCACTAGGAACTAATGACGAAGTTAAAGCATAAGTCTCTTTTAGTTGCTTTTTAATAAAATGTTGCTATACTTATATCAAGTGTGAACGTATCATTATGTTTCCCCACTATTCTAAACAATCGCAATTGCATTTTATAATAATTCAGCGTTGAACGTAAATAACATTAGTTTGTGATGTAAAAAGGGGTGTGGCTTCCTAGTGCAAATATTTTCACTAATTTGCTCCAATGTCATTTCCACCCACTAAACAATGATTTCAAAACAGATAACGATGGTGAAAGCACCTTATAGAAGAAGACATTTCCACTATTCATTTTAAAAATAATCAGTTAAAATTTTTAAAAAGGAGATTTCATTTTAGTTTTAAACCAAAAGTTTTGCTGATTCAATATAGGTTTTAGCATTCATTCTACCATTATATAATAGCAACATTTTATTAAATAAGCCCTATTGTGACTCAAGTCTTTGTGATGTCACTGGCCCCTAGTGAGTTGATTGGCTGAATTCTCATGAATATTGATTCAACCCCACAAATACCTGATTTCAGTATGTGTAGAAGAGTCAGGTGATACACTGGCACACTTTAGTGCCAGCCAAACTTTATATATTGGATACATACAGTTCACAAATATTTATCTTGTTCCACGTTATTGCAGATGGAGAGGTGAAGTTTAAAGATTTCCAATGTACATAGTACTTAACTAATTACTGTAATATTATTATTATTATCATTATTATATTTATTGTTTGTGATTTATAAGGCATCACAGTGCTCTGCAGCACCGAGCAGTGAGGAAAACAGGACATAAATAAAACAGGGAGATACAAGGTAGACAATTTAAATGCAGACATGAAAATAAATGGACTGCAGGACCCTACTCATTAGAGAGCTTACATTCTAATTGGAGGAGGGCACAGCTGAAACAAGAGGAGCGAGTGTGGCTCAGAGTGGAGATTGGGACAGATGTGAGGGTGCATTAGTGTGAGTATTATAGGTGAGAGTAGGGTAAGCTCTAGTAAGGGGATGGGCTGTAAGAGAACAATTACAAATGTGAAGGCTGTGGGAGAGTCTGATTGGGTGTGGTAAGGAATCCCATAGATGGGTAGCAGCATGAGAGAAGTCTTGTAGGTGGGAGTGATTGGCTACAAGGCGCAGGTCAGAGGTAGATCTAAGAGGGTGGGAGGGAGAGTATTTTGATATGAGATTTGAGATGTATGAAGGGGTGGTGTTGTTGAGGGTTTTGTAGGTAAGATCAATCTTCTGCGGCATTTAAGATAGGCAGAGGTGGATGAACGAAAGGAAAGACATATAGAAGTAGGCTGGTAACATCTTTGGTAAGGTGGAGAAGACAGGATTAGGAGAGAGACTAAACAGTGATGTGTTTCCTGATTGTATTTGGCTTAGTTTTATTTGTATTCAGCACAAGTCTCACTTGTTACATTTACAGAAATGTTGACATTACATTTCCATCAGTGGCCAATTTACACTGCAGTGCCCAGTACCCATGTTGTTACATATATTATAATTGCCCTCTCTGGTCACCATAGGCCCAGGCCTGAGGACTTTGTAGCCTCCCTTCCTTGGTTTCTCTTTCTCCAATGCTTGCATTTTATTCTATATAATACTCAGATATTAGGTGGGGGCAACAGCAAAAATGGCTTGAAAGAAAATTCTTGCTACGCTCCACACGAAATGTTAAAACTTGAAAGGAATCCAGCTTTTTCTGTAATCAAAAAATGGCATGACTTTGTTTTTACATGCCCAAAAATAGCACTAGCGATCATGTGATGCTTGAATACTAATGTGGAATGGTCTCAATATTTATCGGCCTTGTAGAAGCCAGACACGACTATGAGAGGTCAGGGAGAAGCAAGAAACTAGCAGCAGAAAAGAAATAGTTTTTCAGCACTGGTTCTGATCCCCAGTCATCATGGCAGCCAAGACAACTGTCTCTTCTGCCTACCCCTAGGCTCTGGTGTCCATTAATGTTTCCGGAACACTGTTTTTAATTCTTGTCCATACTGCAAAGTCAGAAACACCTATGGACTGTAGAAGTTTCCCAAAAGCGATGTCATGTTTTATAGCCAGCAGTTCCCAGTCGCTTGTGCACTGCAGGGGGTTAGTGATCAAATTGTTAAAGAACTATTAAACCTTTGTCATTTTTTAGTTGTGAATTAAACCTACAAATGGATTAAAACTTATTTGTAATGAAGTGAAACCGCTTGATAGGAAAACAAATAGAAACGGCCATTTAAGATGTGCAATTTCAAAGTACAGCCATTAAAAAGCACATTAGGAGCAGTCTGTGAAAGCCGTACAGGAGGTGAGAGGCAGAAGGCTATTATCCACCAGAAAGTGACAAGAAATCAGCATGTAACAAATGTGGTGATCCCGCAAAGCTGCTGCACTCATAACACAAAGAAGTAAGGAAGTGGAAAAAAGAAACTATGCTAAAAATATCAATGGAGTCACATGTCTGCATTCAACCAAATTGCAATAACAGAGAAAAACATATTAATACAGCTCTAAACATTTAAACGCCAATTTACTAAGTTTGTGCCAGAATTAAAGGGACAGGAACACATAAATAAATAAATAAAGTGACCCCACTGAAATGATTCCATCAAGATCACCGGCTTAGGGTAAGATTCAATCAAATTGATTGAATATTTATAATATTCAATCAATTTTATTGTTTTTATGCAAAATGCTTTGTATTTACAGAAACATTGGTAAGAAAATCTTGTTTTTAGTCACTGTCCTCCTGAAGTGTACCTGGCATCTAATCAGAGAGGACATTCAGGGGAAGATTTATCAGACCTTCTAAAAAAAAAAAGAGGAAGTGTTGATCATAACAACCAATCAGATACTAGCTATCATTTTGCGAGTACATTCTAGAAAATGATAGCTAGAATCTTATTGGGCAACACACTATTTTTTAGAGGGCTTGATAAATCTACACCTATGTGCTAGACCGGTGTTCAGCTTACCAATCCACTAGGATCTAGTGACATCACTAATAAGTGAGGTAGAGAGTGATGTCTCTTCATCCGATTATCCAGATGGTCCAACAGATTCCTGGGGGTAAATGTATCAAGCTGAGAGTTTAACGGCGGGTTTGAAAAACCAATCAGATTTTAGCTATCATTTATTTAGTACATTCTACAAAATGATAGCTAGAATCTGATTGGTTGCTATAGGCAACATCTCCACTTTTCAAACCCACCGGAAAACTCTCAGCTTGATACATTTACCCCCTGATCCCAGGTATACATATCACCAGACCACATTTTCTTGCTCCACTAGACCACTTTTGCTGTGCTGCTCCAAACCCTTGATTTTTTTTTAAAATAAATAATTTATTATACCAGTAATTTAAATTGTCTTGGATTTTTCTTGATATAAATATATTTCATTGTTTCTATTATTCACTTCCTCTTCTCTCCTCTCCATTGTTTCTTTTCCCACCTGCATTCAATCTATCCTGTCCCTCTCCTATCGCTATCTTCCCCTCATTAGTTCCTTCCTCAGTTGTCTGCACTCATAAACTTCTACTACTACCAGCCGCATTCACTGGCCCATACAAGCAATAACAACTTTTACCTTCACAAAGCTCCTTACAATCTCCACTTTCTCTCTCTGCCCCTCGTCATGGCTATTGGGCGACTTTGCACACTATCTTGAGTCCTGATCCATCCCTTTATTTTTCTTCTCCTCACCCTAAGGCTACCCATTCACTGCTCACCTCTATCCCCTTCAACCTTATCTACATTTTCTTTCTTTTCATTGGAAAATAAAATCATTGCAACTTACTTTCTTCCTCAATTCAACTAGCCATTTAAAAAACCTGGCTTTCCCTGCAGCTCTCTGTCACTGGGGACTCATTTAGACTATATGACAGATAGGGAAATGGTGTACATATTCTTCTCTGTCCATGCTGTACCTGAAGCGAGGGAGTTAAGAATCATATATTAACTTCCTCCCATTATCTTCCTTTGAAGCCCAAACCATCCTCTTACCTCTTCACCTTTGTATTGTTTCCTCTCAGGTCCTGCCTCCAAGTTTCCCGATAGCTTTGCTTTCTGTCTTACATATTTCCTATCCGCTGACATAGTCACCCTTATACTGGGTGATTTCAACACTACAATATCTGCTGCCTCTCCCAGTGGACCACATCTCCCACCCACCTTGGCTTTGTCTCCTCTCGCTCAAAGTTATCTCTAACTTCTCTAATTCTGCCTTCCCACAGTCTGATCACAACCTCATGAACCTCAGCTTCATCCTACCCCACAAAGCCAGCTACATGGTCTATTTACCTTCCAAAATCAATGGACCCACTCATCTCTCATATTGCTTTCTTGTCCTGCCCTAAAACAGCACTCTCACCTCAGTCCTAGATATGATAGCTCCACCCACCACATGGTGCGTTTGACACTCTATATCTCCATAGTGATATAACAAGCTTACCTACTACAACTCAAGGGAGCTCTCACACTGCTGAGCTTCAAACATGCCACCTACAATACTCCATTTCCCTTGCCAAGCAAAACAACTGCACCTGTGTATATATATCTACCCAGTCCTATAGATCCCCAATGCCACTTTGACATTTTCAACTTGTTTCTTTATCATCCACTACTCCTCCTTTATGGCAGATAACTTTGCTATGTATTTTAAAGGCAAGATCAACAATATCAGACAAGATTTCTCCTGTACAGTATGCCACTGCACCTCCAGCTAAGGCCTCCTGTAGTCCCAAACCCAATCGACCTGAGGACATGTTCTCTGTTTTACTCCCATCCTTTCAACCCACAACCTGTCCCCATGGTCCCTTCCCCTCATCACATCTCCAGTCCCTCTCTCCTACTGCATGTATTAGTCTATTTTACCTTGTCTCCCTCTCTCTCTCTACTGGCACATTCCCTTCCTCATCCAAACACTCACCAATCCTGAAGAAACAATCTCTTAACACATCTCTCCAACTTTAACCCCATCTCTATTTTCCCTTTTTCATCCAACATTTCTTGGGCTGATGGCCTACCACATTTCCTTTAGCATCTCCAACTCTGCCACTTTCTCTACTCCACTCCCCCTATCTGTTGGCATGCCACATGGCTTTGTTCTTGACGCTCTGATCTTTTTGCTGTATAGTTTTTCTTTCCAGTGAATTAATCTACTAGCTTGGCCTCCAGAATAATCTCTACACAGATGATGTACTTTTCACTTAGTAATAAGTCCAGAAATATTCTTTCCTTATGTATACAACATGGATGTACTTCGATTTGAAAGGATGTCCACAATCTATGAGTGTCTAAGAATTATAATTGGGAATCCATGTGTGCATATGCATGCATATATTTGACAGGTCTCAGGCTGCAGGAAAATGTGTCTATCATGGGTAATGGGGGTAAGTCAAATGTTTCAGTAGGACCTGTTTTGGGGTTATGTTTTCTGTTGTGTAAAACACAAACTGTGGACTTCATTGCATCTGGACTATGATCAATACACAATTGTGCACGTATAGATGCGTTCAGTCATAGTTCACTATAAATTATCCTATTGGTCTAATTTCCCAGCTACCCATTTGTGGAGTTAAATAGGCAGAAGTCCAGATGAAACTAATTGCAAAGTTTCCAATGTAAAACCTGGACTAGATGTAGAACCCAAAACATTCCCAAAGTTTTCTTCTTTCCAATTCATAATCTAAAACCCCTCTAACATTCTGACCTATATATGTTAAGGTCTCCTATATACCAGTTGGAATCCTGGGGAAAACATGCTTCCCCTCCAGTAACTTCTGACTGTCACCTCAAAAACCTTAAGATTTTTTTCCCCCATATTTGCAGAACTTGTATTTTAAGATTAGTGGCTTTAATTTGAATAACTGTAAGACGGAGAAGAATTTCACTTGTGCAGTACAGTTTTATCCATTTCCTTTGTGATCAAAGTTTTGTAATTTCATCAGGAACATCAGATAATATTCATAAGTTCAGATAAAATATATAAGGTATTACGTACACCTTTGTTACTGTGAAGAAAATTGTAAATTGATTTATAGCAATCTACATTTTTTGAAGGTACAATGTATTCGACTGTATGTATGCTCTTACTAAGCGGCAAAGGACTGTTTCACAGCAAAGACTTAATTGGTGCTCTTACTAAAATGCAATGTCAGAGCTTAGCGAGGGGGGAGCGGGCTTTCTTGAAAGGTCCAACACAACTATTCATCTGATTTGGCTGCCAGCAGATGATGTTTGTCTTAATATTACGACTGCCCCACAACAAACGGGGTAGGAAGTCAGGAAGAGCCCCCTCTGGGGTGGTCATCTTATTAAATCTTGACCATAGGGCTAACTGGGCTACAGCCCAGGGGCCTATGGCATCCAGGGGGCCCTTGAAAGTGCTCAGCGGCAGTATTGATCGGTCGGAGGCGGGGGCGCCCCCGGCGCGATCAGTGCTGCTGAGCACTTTCGTGAGTCTCACTTTCACGAGTTCTCCTCAGTAAAGAGCGTACAGCACGCCGGGAAAGGAGGCAAGTGCCGGGGGGGGGGGGAGGGCAGGCAGCTCGGATCACGGGGGCGGGCAGCTCGGTTTACGGGGGAACCCTACGGGGGAATGGAGGCCCCCTTAGCCCAGGGGTCTCCATTCCCTTAATCCGGCCCTGCCTGCACTGCTATTTCATTCTGCCCCCCTCAATCCACCAGGTTCGTCCATACCCTCCTAGGTGGGTTACGCTACTGCGATGCTTTTATTAACGACACTGAGTATATAGATATATATAATCTGATTGCCGTAAAAGCGACCTGCTTGAAATGCTGACTTACATTAATAGAGACACAGAACATCTCCGAAAACACTACCTTGCAGACTGCTATCAATTCCGAACTCCCTGCATGCGTTTTACAGCACAAAACAGAGAGACATTCAGCTTTGTGAATAAAAAGCAGCAAAGGCAGGACCCCACAACTTGACAGTTTATTTGAAGGGTTAGGGTTAAGTTTGCCGCTTTAAATTCACAAAACTGAATGTCTCTCTGTTTTGTGTTGTAAAACGGAAGTGCCGGAATGCAGGGATTTCGGAATTGATAGCAGTCTGCAAGGTAGTGTTTTCAGAGATGTTCTGTGTCTCTATTAATGTAAGTCAGCATTTCAAGCAGGTCGCTTTTATGGCAATCGGATTATATATGTCTATATACTCAGTGTCGGTATAAAAAGCATCGGATTAGCCATTACCACCACTAGATTCAACCTGTACCAGGGAGATCTTAGTTTAGTGCCTCCAACTAGAGCAGGGGTCAGGGAACTTTTTTACCCTTTATCCCAAAATATATTTAGATATGCCGACGTTACCCCCTTGATTTTTATTATTAATTATTGGAATTCAAAATTTTATTGAATCTATTCAAAAAAAAAAATTGAAAGCTTCAACTTCAAAACTTCAGGTTTTGGAGAAATGATGTTGCTTCATTTTTGATACGAGAGCATCAATATTGGGGCATTTTGATGTCAGTGCAATTTGGATACAGTCTTCAGCGTCCAATCGATTTCTCTTTGTTTTTATGTTCATTAGAGTGGAAAATCCTTGTTTGCAAAGGTAGGTTGTTGCAAAAGGCAGCAACGTTTTGACTGCCTCCTCATGTGCAATTTTGATGCCTTTGCAGCTGTTGACATCCAAAAATATGACAGATCTGCTTTGTTTTCAAATGCAATACGTGCTTCATTATTGTATCGAAGCTCAAGAAGTGTCTCTGCCAACCCTTGAGGCTCTTCTGGTACAACAGCAATTTCACATTTAAAGGGGTCTACAATCCAACTGACAGCGTGTGAATTGGCAGCATTACCCCCAGGAATTTAATTTTTACCCCATTTGGGGTAATTTACCCCTGTTCCCTGACCACTGTTCTAGAGGCTGGGTGTTAACTTGTTATTATTCATTATTGCATCACTGGCCAACTTCAGCTGCTGGTCAGTGCACAGGACAGTAATCTTAGTAATTGTAGAGGTCCATAAGTAAAAGTTGGTCAATGCCACAGGTTTATACTTGGCTCTGATCACTACTCTTTGGCGATATCGCAATACTACGATAGTTCCGCTGCCTTAAACTGCAAAGAGATGCGATCAACACCGAGATGCAATAATGGGTCTATCACAGAAGTTCTCAGGGTACATTATTACTTACACACTGTCCAGGTTAGGTTTGCAAAATTAATTTAGGAGACAACAAATTAGATAAAACTGTATGTTTATTTGCTCAATATGTTAAAACCAGCGTGGATCAATCTCATGTGATCTTTAAATATGCGAAATCCTATTGGCTCCACTGGACTATAATTGAATCTAAATTCCCGTACCGGATCATAGAGCGGAAGTTCCGAGTTTACCCTCTCCTTGGATATCCTACTCCTCATATGGAATAGTGACTTAATTTGCAGTCTACCATCAAGGATTTACACGCACTGTCACCATGGATACTGCAAGCGGAGTGATCAATTCAATATTAGTCTCACCCTGATGTCTCCACTGAACACGGGAATTTAGATTAAATGATAGTTCAGTGGAGCCAATAGGATTTTGCATATTTCAAGATCACACGAGATTGATCCACGCTGGTCTTAACTTATTGACCAAATAACCATACAGTTTTATCTAATTTGCTGTTTCCTATATTAGATCAGGTAGACTTTTTCTTGTGTACTTTGATTTAGGAATAGAGGTTTACCTTTACCCAAGCAGCACACAAATATGAAAGTGGAGAGTGCATTTATAATATATTGTGTTATAGGTTTGCAAAATGACTTAATTCGAGTAGATTGCAGATCAATGTAGATCTCAGCATGTTTCCTGGGAACCTCACGTGTGTATGTAGAGAAATGCTGGCTGTACATGCACCATTTGCTCTAAACTCTTTACTAATTTCGAATGGAAAAAATGACAGTTTGATATTTCTATTAACCCAGACTGAATGGTTAAAAATATATTTCATTTTACACAATCACACCCAATAACTCTTAAACGACAGAGATGCAACCGCTGACGTCTGTCGTGATTACATGAAGAATGGTCATATCTGATTATTCTTGATTTGAGATACTTGAATTTAAACTGGAATGGATTGTCATTTGTTTTCAAACACAAATGAGATGTTGAGTGGTTTAAAGGATGCTAAGATATTCAATACCCTTGATTTATCCTCTGCTTCCCATCAATTTTACTGACAGAAGCTTAGAGAAAAGACATAGAATTCGTATAAGAGGTGGAATAGTTTTTGGAAATAATTCTCCGTTGACTAAGATCTGTTGGAGCAAAGAATGAAGAGTTTCTATTTTAAGAATAGATTCTGCTGTCACCAGACAAATATTCCATAATATTTTGAATGTGTAATACAACATTTGGACTGGTGCATCTCTATGGGGCACGAGCAAAAGTGAGTGGATATTTGACATTTTTTTTTTTTAGATATATGTATGTGTGTGTGGGGGCAAAGTGACACAGTGGTTAGCATTGCTTCATCACAGCGCTAAAGCCATGGGCTCAATTCCAACCACAGAACTACCCATACAGAGTTTGTATATTCTCCCCATGTTCGCATCGGCCTCCTCCATAAGTTTCACCTTATCCCCAAAGTCCAAAAATATACTGATAGGTTAACAGGCTTTGTACAGTGTGTGTGGTAGAGGGTCTAACAATTAAATATTCTCTGCAAAGCATTTCATAATATGTTGGCACTGTATAAAAAGGCGAAAAATTACGTAGGGAGCCAGATCATATTATATCAGACTAAACATTTTATTGTAGTTCATATTGCAGTTGGAAGTTGTGTCTCTTGCTTAACATTTGTGTTGGGAACATTCTAATGTTCTGAATGGCTGTCGGTGTTGATCTAGCCCTACGAATATTCTTACGCTCTGATTGGATGTAATATTGTGAGCTACTATTGGCTATAAATTAGTTCTAAAGCTGCTCACTTCAAAGTCATTGGTTCTCATCCTACTTATTAAACTGTTCCTTCATTGTTTGTTTCTCTGGTTCTACATCCTCTCCGCCACCTCAATCAGTTTGTAAAGACCCAAAAGGCTCAGACCTAGGCTCTCTCCTCTTCACTATCTACACCACTTATCTTGGAAAATGAATAAGCTCCTTTGGATTTCAGTATCACCTTATTGCGGATGATACTCACATTTTCTATCCTCTGTCTAAAATCTATTTCAGAGAGAGAGAGGATAGATAAATGTTTAGTTTTCACTCCCAATTATTCCTTTGTAATCTGTTTTCCCAAAAACTGTTGATTTTAGAGCGATTATTTGATTTAATCTTCTCTTTGCTGAAGACTTGATGATGGATATCAGCCCAATAATTTTATATACTTTTAAATTCATTTGATTTGGGTCTGCTTGTGGGTCCTGAACCAGCACAACAACCTAAGTAGAATTGTAATGAAAGAATACATTAAAAAAAAAATAACAATTATACATACCGTACATCCATATAAATGATAAATTTAACATGAAGGCTGATAAATCTAAGCGATGCACTGTTTAGAGGGCATGATTATCCAATAGGCTGACTAGGCTGCCATTGTCAGTAAAATATATATACAGTATATATTTGAAAACTTCACCAAAGCAAATTAGACATACCCCATATATGTTTATGGTGCACAGTATACAGATTATACACCCTATTAGTTACACTATGTACTGTTCATGGGGTGTACATAAACATAGCAATGAGAGCTGTCTGACTGTGCCTTCGGGGCTCCCAGGCCCTGTCTTTTTGAGTTGCTCAGCTATTCCACAATCTGCTGCTCTCTTGGGTGAACATGAACACTGTAGACACATGTTCCAAATTGTCGCGCTCACCTGGGGTTCTGAGAATGGGTACCTCAGCCCAGGGCTGCCATCAAAAACTGTGGGGCCCAGTAATAATTAATCTAGCAAGCCCCCCCCCTCCCTGGGTCCAGCACTAATTAATCTGGTGAGGCCCAGCCTCCCCATACATGTGCCCCCCTCCCCATACATGTGCCCCCCTGCCCATACATGGGCCCCCCTCCCCATACATGTGTCCCCCTGCCCATACATGTGTCCACCTGCCCATACATGTGCCCCCCTGCCCATACATGTGCCCCCTCCCCATACATGTGTCCCCCTCCATCTTCGCCGTACATGCGCCCCCTATCCCTTATCACAGTACATTCCCCCCACTCCCTCATCACAGTAAATGTTCCCCTCCTCCCACAGTTAATGTCCCCCTCTCCCCGCCCCAATCACAGTTAAGGTCCCCCTCTCCCCCCCCACAGTGAAGGTTCCCCTCTCCCCCTCACAGTTAAGGTCCCCCCTCCCACACTTCCACAGTTAAGGTCCCTCTCTCCCTCCCTCCTCCACAGTTAAGGTCCACCTCTTCCCCCCTCCCTCCCTCCACAGATCAGGTCCCCCAGGCTCTCCCTGTTCCCCCCCCCTCCCTCCACAATTATGGTCCCCCAGGCTCTCCCTCTCCCCCCCTCAAAAAAAATAATAGCTTATTAACTGACCTTCTCCTACGCGGTGCTGCAGCTCTGCCTCCCGGTCACTGATACACTGGGAGTGCGGCATGAGGTGATTACGTCACCGTGCCACGATCCCAGCCTATCAGAGTCTGGGAGGCAGAGCTGCAGGATCGCGGAGAAGGTAAGAAAAAAAAGGACAGCATGGTTGGTGACTGCGGGGCCCGGACAGTCCAGGGAGTCCGGACAGATGGAGAGGTCTGTCTGGACCTCTTAGTCTGTCGGGGGCCCCTCACAGCAGTACTGGCCGTACCCGCCTGATGGCGGCCCTGCCTCAACCACTGCTGCCAGTCTGCCACTGCGGTCATCTACCATGCACCGCCACTCAGGACCATAACTAGGGCTGCGCGATAGGAGCGACAACCCAGTATGCAAGGCTGAATGGGGGATCAGTTTTAGGTTCATTTGGTCAAAACTGAGGGCTTGGGGGGGGCATATATTTGCTTCTCATCCTAGGAGAAAAAGGTAGGGGGGATTGTAGTGAGTGCGGGACGGTGAGGCCTCTCTCCCCTCCTTCCTCCGTGCAAACAAAAGACATGTTCGCATAACATGTAAATAGAGGTATTTCCCTTGGCGCAGATCAGTACACAATAGTCTAAATAGTGGGCAGGTATTTTAATAACACAGTTATGACAGTAAAAATGTTGAAATAGAGCATATATCAATTCTTGTATAAAACAAAACAAGGGTTGTAACCCTTAGTAGAGACGTTCTACCATAATCATTGGTGAACAAAATAACACATCAGCATGAAGCAGTGTACAAATAACACGGCTAGGAACAACAGACAAACAATGTACAGTCCTTAGGTCAGTTCCAAGATTGGTATATGTGATATATAAGTCCTCTGGTAACAATATAATAGAGACAATGCTGAAAAGCATGGCAAGTGCTTCAATATAGAAGGCAGGATAGAGCCTTATAATTAGAGTTCCAGCCTCTAGGTGGACCAACCAATAAGTGCAAGTTCCGTGGAATCAGTGGACAAATTGATTAGATCAATAAAGTCAATGTGTGGATACTCAACATAAGAGATTCCTCCATCCACATCTGGAGTCCCATATCGATGGGATCGATCTAGGTAGAGAGTTGCCAGAACTAAAGGAGATGCAGAAACTTACCCTGTTAAGGGCTGTAGTGATGTTCTTCTTTCTGTGTTTACATAACAGTAGCAGTGTGTACAACCAACCTGGCAATAATGGACACAAAATACATATATACTGTCAGGCGCCGTCCTGCTTCTGCCTCCGGACGAGCGCCTGCCTCCCTGCGAGGTCCGTGTCCCGTCGCATAGCAACGCACATTGTCCATTCCAGTCACATGCGTATGCTGAGCTTAGCACCGTTGCATAGCAACCGCTATCTCTGTTCCTGTTTACCATCCATACGTATGCGCTAGGCTTCACGGTCGGTCGCGCTGCGGCTTATCGCCGATTGGTTGCGGTTTTCCAGCCAATTATGGCAGCACCTATCAGGACTCTCTCTCATCTACTTAAAGGACATTCGGACACCATTTGCTTGCCAGAGTATTTGGTTTTCAGCCTTGCTCCAGCGTTTTGTTCCTGTATTGTTTGCCTATTTGGATTCTGACCCCGGCCTTTCCTGACTTCTCCTTGGTTTTGGTTTTGAGTGAGTTCTGACCCGGCTTCCTGACTATTCTCCTGCTTCTGATTTGGCTCTGTTCGTCTCTCTGGTTTTGACCCGGCTCGCTGACTATTCTCCTTCTGCCGCATCCAGTGTTCCACCGTATCCTGGTGGTCCATCACCGCTGTTTCCTCTGATACCTCGCCCGCGACCTGCACGTCCCTTGCAGCCAAGCCCATACCTCCTTGCGGGGTTCCCTAGTGAAAACCAGAGGCGTGTTAGACTCGCCTCAGTGCTCAGTAGCGCCAACTGCTGGTAGGTGTCGCCCCTCCACCCTCGTGAGTGTGCCATATACATGGTTAATACCACAAAACCCAAGCATTGTAAAACACAGTTTGGGCATAAAGTAGTGTCCAGAAGCAGAGACGGAACCGATGCTCCCGACCCTCTGCATCTGCCATGCAGAGGGCCCCATTATCTTCATGGGTCCCGGTGCACTGTACCTGCCGCACCAATGGTAGTTCCGCCACTGTCCAGAAGGTTAGATCACTAGTTTTCATTTACATATAATGTGTGTTTTCTAGTATATTAGGGCTGGGGGTTGGGCAAAAGTGTCAGTTGCTCAAGATACAACTCTGTTTGGGGGCACAAGACCAGAAATGAACCTGATCTAATGTTTTTACTGGTCAGAGGATCAGCAGGAGAGCTGTGCTTAGTTTGTGGTCTGTGCCATTATCAAGAAACAAAATTTCCTTGTGGTTTGTTAGGTTAAATTAAGACAATCAGAGAACATAGAAGCATGAAATGTACTGTAAGCTGTGTAGCTTTCCTCTGCATCAAAAATTACATTGTTTTATCTAATGTTTTGAAATCATTTTCAAGTAAAAAGGAAACAAATCATTGCTGCAGACATATGGTAAAATAGGAAAAACAAAACAAAAAACTTTTTTTATGCATATACAGCAAAACAAAACAAGCAAAAAGGTGAAATGTAATTTTTAGTTTTGTTCTGTTCTATCAACATTCAGCTGCGTGTGAAAATATTTAAGTGACATACAGTGTAAAGCAATGGATGTGATCCTTTACTAACTGATTTATTGAGCAGCTCATTACCTGTTACCATGTAGATATAGGGGAAAAGCAGTCAGTATTTTTGCCTTATGTTCACACTTTAAAGATTATAGAACAGGTCCCAAAACCAAAGTACTTGCAGAAATAACAAATGCTTTGCTTTAGTCATACGGCTGCAATGACAGAGAACACAGGTTGAGAGGTCTACAACTCTGCTTCACTTGATGTAATTTCACAGTGTAAGCCACTTTGTCAACGTAAAATATCCTTGACTATGTGCCAATATTCTTGTTTGTGATCCTACATTCTAATCTTTGTAAACTGCTACTTTGTGTCAAACACTACAAGGAATGTTGTAAACAGGAACCCGCATTCGCACCTGCCTTGTGTCAGCTCAGACAAAACAGATTAGCCTCACCAACATCAGTTTCAAAGCTACACAATATTAGATCCCTTAGATTGTACGCTCCTTTGAGCAGGGTATTCTCTCCTCCTGTCTTCACCACTGTTAACTCTGCTCTCCAGCTACTTAGCCCTCCTCCTTGAGGACCCTCTTTCCCGTGTCCCCTCTCGCTCCCTCCACTCCCCTCTAGGGGTCTCCCTGTCTTCCGTGCCTTCCCTCTTGGACTCCGTCATTGGTGGACCTTCCTCTCTCCCCTCCTCCGCCCCTCTAGCGGTGCTTTGAGCTCACTGAGTTACTGTGATTATTGTTTACTGTACTGTGCTGTCTCACCTCGTATTGTAATCTCGTTTGTCCCTGTACGGCGCTACGGACACCTAGTGGCGCCCTATAAATAAAAATTAATAATAATAATAACAATAATATTGGAAAATACTTCTTTTTTAAACAATAATCTCTTTGTAGGGCTCTTCTTATTCTTGAGTAAAACAAGGCTTTTTTTTATCTGTCGTGCTTTGTTCAAAACTTGTTTGGTGACACTAAATAAACATTCTGCTATTTTCATGATACTTTTGCCAATAGAGGCCCAGTTTCAATGAAGTGAGTGCCTGACACTTTACCTTATAACTTACCAAGCAGGATTGATACTACACTAAAAGCAAATATACTGAGAATGGGCTACACTAGACACACCCGAAGCTGAGTTTGTGGGACGATTTACGATTTTAGGCCAATAATTAAAATGTTGGCATTCACACATCTTTTATTAGTGAGTCATACAAAAAAGTAGTTTATAAGGATACTTAAGGGTGAAGAAAAGATGCTTAAAATTTGTTGTCCATTTTGTAATAGAAAAGCCATTTAAATAGAGGATTTTGCACCAACATTTGCTCAGGCTTTGCAAACTGATTCAGCTGAGGCAAAACACTGATACTCATAGAAACTGGAGATTCCCTGACGCGTTTCGTTCATCTCTAACATATAAACTTGTAGCTATTGCTTGCCATGGTTATATATGAAATAGGTGAATATAATGTAATCCTACATAAGTAGGCACAGGCTGCCATGAATGGATATTGCATTTAATTCACCCTCCTCATTGTTTTATGCTCAGAAAAATCACTTAGGAATTGTTTGTGTTCTATTCAATACTGTAGGAATGTTGCAGAGCTTAGACCCAGCCAATAACTTTCCCACGTAAGAGCTCTTAATCTATAAATGTAACATTAAGATAATGTAATAGTAGAGATGCTTGGGCTCGGTTTTCTGAAAACTGAACCCACCCGAACTTAGGGGATCCTAGGAGGCTTGCGAGCCAGCTTGGTACTTTTGGATCTGAATCGAAGCAAAACATCATTGTTGCGATGTTGGAATTTGTGGATTTTGTTTTCCATAAGTACCTCCCTCCTCAGGACTTCCAGCACCATTGTTCACACAGAAACAGGGGTAGCAGTGTTCTTGTCACTCTCCAGTCTCCAGTGCCGTTGCTCAGTGCCGTTGCTCATACAGAAACAGGAGGGGTAGCAGTGTTCTTGTCACTTGACAAAAAATGACTGGAAATTAATGTTATTGAGTGTAATAATAATGTAGGAACAAAAAAGACCCAATTTTTGTGATTTTAGAGAAAAAATAGGGATTTTAGAAAAAAAAAATGGGGATCCAAAACCAAAACACACGAGAGTGGTTTTGCCAAAACCAAAGATAAAGCCAAAACACAAAGTTAATCCAGATCCAAAACCCAAACCAAAACACGGAGCTCAGTGAACATCTCTATGTAATAGTCCATGCTGGACTTGATCAGAGCACGAGGCTGATGTGTTGGGGAGATGTTCTCTGACGTTCCATTTATTGTCAGTAACCTGCTGTTATTGGCCACTCCTAATTGTGGCACTCAGCCACCAGACACTCACTGTCTGTGAATGCCACCTGCACACCACCATGATGCCTCCAGGTGTAGGAGAGTGATCGCTGCCACCACCAGGCTCCTTCACTGGAACCTGGAACTGTTTCCTTCTGCGTGGTTTGTATAGCTGCTGCAGCACCTCTTTTCTGGTGCCTGTGGCTGTGTCTTCCTGATCGCTTACTTTGGGTCAGATCTGCAGGGCAAACGGTACAGGATACTGGGTACAACACAAGACAGCGGGCGGATGAATTAGAGTGTTAGCTCTTATCTGTAGGTCACATGATTTAAGCAGATACAGACATCTCGGCGGGATAGGACAATGTATTACTCAATAATATCTCCTAAAAGACCTGTCACACTAAAAGGTAATGATGATACACATAGACACATATAACAACATGTACTCTTTATATAAATTGCCATAAATTCAGATAAGTACTTGAAATCCTGGACTGGTGATGTGAGCAGGGTGGCCAGTCTGCGAGAGGGGGCATACGGCCGTAAGCCAACCAGTCACAGTTAGATCGAGTTAGACAAGAGACAACATCTACTAGTCTTTTCCTACACGAGAAGACCCCAATAAATTAAAGAATGCGGTGGTCAAGGTAACACCACCACCCTACCTGAGCCCCGACCAGATGATCAATTAACATTCCATATCTTGTGCCACAGAATCCCCCACAGAAAGAGAGACTGAGGTGATTGCATAGATTTACTTTCATATTATTTAGTATGACTTTTAGTTAAGGGTTTAAGATGTATAATTCCTGCTGTGAAACATTTTACACTAAAGGTTCTTTAGTATGGAGACAAGAGCTTCTCATCGACTTTGTTTGAATGCATATAGACTGTGCCATTATGATACATTACTTTAATGCATATCTTTATAAACCGGAATGTGGAACTGCTTTGCATTGTACAACTGCACAAAGGCTGGACGTCGAGCATTATTAGGTTTTTCTTTTCATTTACGGAACATAGGATGTGTTACACTTTTTATGAAAGTATTAGTTTCATAAAAATGTTTCATACATTTAGTATTGGCTGGAACTCATTATATTAAGGAAAAATATAAAGGGATAGAATAGGGCAGCACGGTGGCTCAGTGGTTAGCACTTCTGACTCACAGCGCTGGGGTCATGAGTTCAATTCCCGACCATGGCCTTATCTGTGTGGAGTTTGTATGTTCTCCCCATGTTTCCGTGGGTTTCCTCCGGGTGCTCCGGTTTCCTCACACACTCCAAAAACATACTAGTAGGTTAGTTGGCCGCTATCAAAAAATTGACCCTAGTCTCTCTCTCTGTCTGTGTGTGTGTGTGTTAGGAGATTTAGACTGTAAGCCCCAATGGGGCAGGGACTGATGTGAGTGAGTTCTCTGTACAGCGCTGCGGAATCAGTGGCGCTATATAAATAAATGGCGATGATGATGATGATTTATTAAAGCTTCTAAAAAGGAAGAGTGGAAGTGTTGGCCATTGGCTGAAATACCTGTAGTGTAATCCCAGCCTTACAATTAAAAATAAAAAGAAAAGCAGGGCGTTTACATCTGATACATCAACGGGGGATTGTCAGATTAGGGATAGGGCATGTTCCATTGAGCCCAGTGCATTGTGGGTCTGGGCTGAGCCTGGGAATTGCAAAATGACGCAGTTATGTTCATGCTACAGCAGCCGGTTAATAGTGGTAACCAGCCGAATAAATCCAACACAACGGATGTGACCCTATGTAATAATACCAGGTTTAATGTAACCTTCTGTGCCGCACAGCTGGCCTACCCGGTACCTACGCAAGGTTCAAAATCACCAAGGCAAATATCCGAAATAAAATAAATAAGTTTATTTAACAAACTGGTAGCACCAAACAGCAATAAATGTCCTGTTCTGCCACAAAACTAGATTACACAAATGTTCACAGTGATTTTGGTTATCTCTAATGAACATTAAGGGCTTGATGATGAGTTGAACTTATGCCAGTTAACGCTGCATTAATTGTGCAATTTCGGACTGCTCATATCCACCAAGAGGACACAGGGAATGCAGACATATTACTTATATCTGACAATTGCTCCTTGCGCAAAAACAGCGCATCTAGACCAGCGTGGAGACGCACAGACGCTCTTTAGGAGGTATATTTTTTGCCCCTGCTAGAGGGCAGATGATGGGGGTGTTAACTAACATTACCAGGTGTATACCTGGCACATATGCTGCCAATGCGGAGCCAGGCGCAACTCGCAATGTATACGGTTCTGCTTATGGATGGAGATACGCTATTTTTTCGTGCGCTTCTTTTTTAGAACAACCTACGACCACTTTGCGATCAACTGCGAATTGTTTGCCCTTGCTGTGCTTCCCAAATGAGAAGCATTATACAGTAGAAAGCAGTTCGTTTAGATTAGCATAATAGGACATTCTGTACTCTAACATGACTATTAATAACTTATAATCTCACCATAAAATGCATGCGTACATTTTCTACACAAAATAAAAAAAATAGACAACGTTAATTTGGAATCCACTGGTCTGGATGAATGGACAATATCACCTTAATATTCAGGTACATAATTATTAACATTGATGCACACTGACAATACAACTCAGTAATATATCTTTTGTGAGTGAGAGGAGTAATGATGTGTGAAATGACTGCTGGTGAAATTGTAGCCCCCCTACATATTATTAAGGCTGAAGGTACAGAAATGTGCTGCTCAATACAGATGTCATTTTGTAAAATGTTTACATTTTTCTGTTTGCTTCCTAAACTTTAATTTTATTATGACAGTTTTTTTTCGTTCTTTTGCATTTTGTTTTAGATGACTGTTATATGTGGAGTTATGGAACATTTTCCCATTACAGAAGCCCCCTGGAGATCAAATGACAGACAGAGGGGTACACATGATCCCTAACCAAAATATAGATCATGCCTTTGATCTGAAATCATGCATTGGTAGTTTGGTGCAAGACTAAGGGGTAGATTTATCAAGCCTTCTAAAAACTAAAAGTGGAGGTGTTGCCCATAGCAACCAATCAGATTCTAGCTATCATTTATCTAGTACAATCTAGAAAATGATATCTAGAATCTGATTGTACAGTTCCTTTAGACACAAGAACCTCTGGAGACTTCCTGGTGATTAATTCACTATCTATGCAAAAAGAATTGTCTTTTTGTTATGACAAATTCAGTTTCTATAGATTTCGGCATAATTGACATTCTGTAAACAAAGCAACAATGGTTCTATCTCAGAAAAGCATACAATACTACATATTGTTATATTTCAGATTGGAGTCCGTGGAGTAGCTGGTTTCAATACAATTAAATGTTAATGTGTTGCAGTCCCTGGGCCTCATTCATTACCAAACACAAAACTTGAATACAGTCGTACACACGCCCGTAATTCAACAAGGAGCGGAAGTAAAAGTATGTCTGTAGATGAATACGGATCTAGGTCCACTCTGCTCTAACAGACAATAGACTGTAGGAAATGTCCAATAAATATGTAGAATATAAAGTCACAAAAGAACACACAGAAAAAAATAAAAACTATTCAATTAATATCATTTGTAAATAATTTAGCCATTAATGACAAAACATTAAAAACTAGAAAAGAGTTTTTCCCCATGAAATACATTTATTAGGATGTAATTAATGTCTGCTGTACATAAAATACATTTTTACAGTTGCTCCTCATTGCAAACACATATTCTAGCATGTATACACAGCCGTTATCACTAGCAATCGGCTCTTAGACTAGAGCTGTAGCTGGTGCAAGTGATACGACTGAAAATCACGTACCTCAGAGATGCCCAAAGTTTGTGCACTCGAGCTTCGCACGTCCTTACTGTACATTGACTACGTGCATATGTCCAATCCCCTCCCCGTTACGCCCATAAAATTGTAGGCTGTAGTAATGATCCTTTGCGCTCGAAGATGGATTGGAAGTTGCTGCATTCACTGGTGTATGCTTCAGTTCTGGACATGCACAAAGTAATGGTGCTCATTATATGTAACAAATCGCCAGTTACGTAATGATTCAGGCTAAGGCATATTAAGGGAGTTATTTTCCAGCAGGGACAAAACAGTCCATCGCTGGACTCCATATAATAAAATTTGGGTAGGGGCCTCACTGATGCCATGCTAGCCTCCCAGACCCCCAGCACTGCTCTCAAAAGAGCAGAGTGGGGGTTTCTTCTGGGCATGGTCATTCCTGTGCATGCGTCTACTGATCATGCGACTCTGAGCATGTGTCCACTGATCATGCGACTCTAAGCATGTGTCCACTGATCATGCGACTCTAAGCATGTGTCCACTGATCTTGCGACTCTCATGCGTCCACTGATCATGTTCCGGATTGGCGCATGCTCAGAAGAGGTCTCCATTCTGCTCTTTTGAAAGTAAAATAGGGCCTCATGGGGGAGCAGAGACCATAGGGGGGAGCTGGTCTCTACTAGGCGGAGGCACTTTAGCGGCCGCTCCTGCTGCAGCATCTTTGTTATGCCAGTGTTCTACAGGGAAAAATGTTGCTCATTATTGATATATATTAGTTTACAGTATAAGCCCTACACACTTTCTGATAGAAGGGAGTTAAAGTGTTGCAACAGTTCATGAAAGTAAATTAAAAGGACATGATTCTGTGCTAGGACATTGTACTTTGAAAAGGTCTATTTTCGTGAAGTGGCCAAAGTTGGGGTTGAAATAGTCCTACCAGTTCTTACATAATAACTTACAAGCATAGAAAACACTGCTGCAAAGGAGGAGACATGGTTTTAACTAGGGATGCTCAGGCTCAGTTTTCTAAAAACCGTGCCCCCCCAAACATCCCAAATCCAAGCCGACTCGGCTTGGTACTTTCCTGTTTCCTTGGAACTGAAATTGAGGCCGCTATGTACAATGTACAATGTTTTGTAACGTACATTGTACATAGTCGCATACTTACATTACCCCCTTAAAAGCAGCGGTAACAGCGTAGCTTATGTCACTGACGTCATCAACACGCGCTGCCGTCTTCCTTCATTGGGATTGGTTGAAGTTGGTTCACAGAACAGTTGCCATGGATCCTTGTTAGGAAGCAGCGATCTGGACTGAAGGTGTCGGGGTAAGTGTTGTCGTTGTAATCAGCACCGTTATGCCATACCACCCACAGAAACAGGGGTAGCAGTGTTCTTGTCACTCTCCAGTCTCCAGTGCCTTTGCTCTGTGCCATTGCTCACACAAAAACAGGGCAGCAGTGTTCTTGTCACTCTCCAGTCTCCAGTGCCATTGCTCTGTACCATTGCTCACACAGAAACAGGGATAGATAGCAGTGATCTTGTCACTCTCCAATGCCATTGTACAGTGTCATTGCTCACACAGAAACAGGAGGGGTAGCAGTGTTCTTGTCACCTTCCAGTCTCCAGTACCAATGCTCACAGAGAAACAGAAGGGGTAGCAGTGTTCTTGTCACTCTTCAGTCTCCAGTGCCATTGCTCACACAGAAATAGTATTATTAGGTCGCCAATTCACTTGGTGGACAGTATGATTAGGTTGACTATTCAAATGTGGACATCATTATTAAAGGGCTAGAGATATAGTTAAGGATAGCTCTAGGGACAGTGATAGGGAGAGGTCTAGGGATAGGGATAGGGACAGGTCTGGGGTAAAGAATTGGGACAGAGATAGAGAAGTGATAGGGTTAGGGACAGTTCTAGAGGTAGGCACTGAGTTAGAGTTAGGAATACTACTGTCTACATTTGAATTGTCAACCTAATAAATTCTGTCTACATTTCAATTGTTGTCCTAATAATACTGTCGATATCATTATATTGTCAACTTTATAACCTTGTCTAGTCTGCTGCCCATTAATCATATTACGGCAATCCAACATAAGGGTGGTTGGGAGGGCCGAAGGACAATTCCATCTTGCACCACTTTTCTTTTTTGCCACTGCTGTGTGGCAATGTTTCCTAGATGTGCTATAAACTGCCGTGTGTTTGTGCCGTTGCTCTGTCGCTTAGTAACCAGCCAACTCGCTGCTGTCTTTGGCATAAACGGGATGAAAATAATATTGTAACCTGTCAGGTGGTCAAAATTGACTGGAAACAACTGGAAATTAATGTTATTGAGGTTAATAAGAATGTAGAAACAATAAAATAGCCAAACTATGTAATTTTAGCATTTTTTTAAAAAATTTTACAAAAAAATACAGATCCAAAACCAAAACCAAAACATGTGAGGGCGGTTTTGCCAAAACCAAAACATAAAGTTAATTCAGATCCAAAATCAAAACCAAAATCTAAACACGGGGTTCAGTGAACATCCCTAGTTTTAACTGGAAGAAAACGCAGTATTTATTTGACTATTTAGTGGCAGCAGGTAATGCACCAACATTTCAGTTCCAGTTTGTGTGGACACTGGATTTTTTTTCCATGGGTCATAAATTTATGCAGACAGATATATAGTGATTGTTTATAACGGCAAAACATTCTATTGTTGGATAGTTTTCCCAAGACAAATGTGGAACAACAGCTTTGCTCTAGAAATGTTCCATTTAGGCCATGATAAATATGGATCATTATACTAAGTAATTTATCAGTGCGTAGTTCTTGCTGGAGATTTGGCACAAAAGGGACTCAACAGCTCACACTCCAGAAGCATCCTCCAGACTAAACAAATATGTACGGAATATGAATAATGTGGCTTCAAAGCACAGGGGTTAAATCCTGCTAGCATCAACATTTGTATACCTCACTATTGTTTAAACATATATCAAAGTAACTTGTAGATTCTATAGAGTTGGTATGGTTAAAAAAGCATCAGCAGTATTTTTAAGGTGTTTTATTTTGGGTCTGAGCACTTTATTGTATTATTTTTTTTTTATCTCGCACTCGGCAGAGGCGTCCACGGTTTTGTAATTGGCCAGGGACAGAACAATCTGTATCCAATCAGGTCAGCAGAATGTTCACAGCGGCAAAAGAGTATTTAAGGAGATTAGTGTGCTGATTTTGTGGGAGGCAGTGACCTTTCCACTATTATGACTGTGTGAAGGCAGGGCTGCAAGGTGACACTGTTGTGATTTGGAGAAAAAAATGGAACAAGCAGGAAGCCACAGACTGAGAGTTAGGTGATTGAAGGAGCAGGGTCCCCAAACAGCACACAGTAGCTAAGGTCCCTGTCAAAGTGATGCAGGAAGATTGTGTTGTCAATTGCACTTGTATGTGACATATAGTTCATATGTATATATGTGTATATAGTTCATATGTCCAACTTCTGGGGGTAAATTTACTAAATCTTCTAAAAGGAGAAGTGGAGGTATTGCCCATAGCAGCCAATCAGATTCTAGCTCTCATTTTCTATTATGTACTGGATAAATGAGAGCTAGAATCTGATTGGTTGCTATGGAGAACACCTATACTTTTAGAAGGTTAAGTAAATTTACCCCTTGGAATAAATGTCTGTACATGGTATAATTTCTATAGGTTCACATAATTTCCAATAGCTTCACAGTTTTAACTGTGACTAAAAATAATATGACATGTAGCATTATTATCACTAAATAGCTAAACTGTTAATTATGCCGTTTTCTATAGATGTTGAGCTAGTGATTGGATTTTTTGCTAACTAAGTAATAGGTATTATGTGAGATCTAACTGGTGTGCAAGGCTTATGTTACTATAGGGTAGATCTGTGCAGACATGACTTGCAGCTCCATTAAATTAGAAAAAAACAGGGTAACATTTTTTGTAACATAAACCAAATAACACTAATCGTTATGAATCAAATTGGTGATGCACAATTCCTAGCAATGTATATTTTAACCAATGAGTGATTCCAAAGGCTTGACGTATCTGTAGTTAAATTACTTCTGTACAGTCCTCTGTAGCTGTATTTTGAAGCCGAATTGATATTTACTGTTTACTTAATTTCAATTTAATTACTATAACATGGCCTGAAGCATTAGGATATATCACAAATGACACAACAGCAGCCATGCTTTATCCTGTATTTGCCAAATACTAGAAATATGGAAAAATAAATGAATGAAAAAAATTAAATATTTGACCAACGGAACCTGGGCTTAAATATTCCTCTTGTTCCGCCGCAAAACTTCCCTGAACATCTCTATTACTGTTTCTATTAAATTATAGTATTATAGTACTGAAGAATGCATATTGCATCCTTTACTGGGAAATCTAAATTATATTAGAAGCCACCGATCTGTGACCATATAATGGATGAGACTGCAGTAGTGTTTTTATACAGAGAATTCCGAAGTGGCTTCTGATAACCCTGTATTTCAAAGTAGGACGGGTACATTGTTTCTTATAAGCCGCAAATTTTAACTTGGAACAGAAAGGTTCCCATCATTTCTATTTAAAATTCTGAAACTAAACAAATCCTTTCTCCCCTTCTTCCATCCAGGAGTGATGCTCTGTGTACAACTTTGCCAACTCCCATAAATGGGATGGGAAGAAATGTTGTTTGTTCGATTTATTAAAGAATAAAGGGGTCTATTTATCAAGACCCCTCTGATAGCAAGATTTTCTATCGTCGCTTAGGGTAAACTACAAACTGTGACAGAAATAAGAGAATAGTTATAAATGGAACATATACAGACTGGTACAAAACTATTAGTGGGATTCGCCTTAGGGGTCTTGTAGGAGATCTAGGAAGGTCGGTGTCATTATTCGCACATGACTCTAAGCATTGTGAGGTAACACAGAGAAGGACATTAAGTCACTACAGAAGGACTTGAGCCGATGACAAGTTGGGTAGAGAAATGTCTGATGACTATTAAAGTTATTTTATCGTTTACCAATAATCATTGTCTGCTACGATGTGTGTGGGTCCTACTCACAAAGCGATTTATTAGCAAAGCAAAAGAATAACAATTAAATAAATAAGAACAGCTGGATCAGCGCCCTGCTGGATCCAGCTTACAGTCATTCAATCCTGAAGTCTACAGTCAAATAGACTGAATGCTGGTTCCAGAGAGCAATATATATACATTTGGTGTTACAGTAAATACAATACAGATGACTTGGCATGTTTCAGGTTGAGGCTCCAGGACAGTCCAGTATAGTGTGGTTCATAGGTCAGTTCAAACGTCGCCCTCCAAGGGTGGGGGTCAGCTCTTCAATCAGATGCATACTAATCTTCCCGCCGAAAGCTGGTTCAAATTGGTCTATTTACATTACACACACAATACCATGCTGATCATTAATTCCCTATATTCCATAATTAGTATACGCGAGGTGCGATCTCATAGCCGATGAAACCGGATCACTAAGGATAAATAGGGGATTAGAATGACACCAAACATGATATGTTTCCTTTATCCTGAACCTTAGATCTCAATAAAGTGCTTCTAACATTATCATATTTAATTATAAATTCAATAACATTTGTTCAAAAACAACTGTGGGTTAGAACTATTATAAAAA
Organism: Mixophyes fleayi; assembly: GCF_038048845.1. NCBI lineage: Eukaryota > Metazoa > Chordata > Amphibia > Anura > Limnodynastidae > Mixophyes > Mixophyes fleayi. The sequence continues at coordinate 18,384,765 of NC_134406.1, read as the reverse complement.
TGAACTGTGTATATGTGATTGTGTAAGTTTAAGTATATGTGTGCGTTGCTTATCATGTGATTGCGTCATAATACGTGGCGTACTGATGCCCCTTTGCCCCCCAGCCCAGCCTGCCCCTGGTGATGGGTAACCTAATATATTTTAGAGGCCCCATGGGCATCCCTCTAAAGGTGAAGGCTCGGAGGGCCGTCTGTTGCCCATATCGCTGAGTTAGACTAAGAGGGGGGTATTAAATTATGATTCACGGCCATGAATCCTAATTGAATACGCCCCTAAGATTCACAGCACAGGAAGGCAAGAAATGGATCCAATAGTCATAATGAGCAAATTAAATGGTTGGGGTGTTTGATTCAGGGAGTGACAGTCCATGCACACACAAAGCCTTTGGTGTATTGTTAGCGGTGAACAGTGTGTTGACATATCTATGTTCTTTACACTAAATTCCTTACACCTTTTAAATTTAAATGTTACAAACAAATCACACCAGCAGTATTAATACAAACAGACCAGAGTTTATGAGTTGATTCTTCCCCTGTATAGGAACATTTGGTGTATGGCAAAGGCCAATACTCAGCAGATGGCGAAGCCCCAACACCCATGATAATAGCGGATGTTGTTTTCATGGCTGTCATTAATAGCACACACAATACAGTAGAAAAGTTTGAACGGAACCATCAAAGTGAATACACTTCAAGGGGTAACAAACTGGATTTTAGACAAGTTACTGCTTGGCTCAGCTGATTTTTATCTTAAATAAGGTGAAAAAACAAAAAACAAAACATGTTTTATGAATGAAACAAGATACAGTAAGATATACTGTAAGCATCAAATAAATAGAACTGAACTAAAACATACATATATGGCAGATATATCATTCAAAGGAATTTAACCGAAGAGCGGTTTACTTTGAAAATCCAGGGTGCTTGGTACTGAAGAGCTTTAATTGCTGAGTAAATAAAATGTTTGAAAAATGGGCTAAAATTTAAGTTATTATCATTAAAAGCAAATATTTCCATTCATCGTAAATGTTTGACCTTTATATGGCCACTACTATGTTACTGTTTCTTGTTAGTCCATTATTTTACCTAACGCTGTATTTGGGTTATTTTGTACTGAGTATTTGTACAGCGAGATAAACGCACCATGACATGTATCCAGCTACTTATCTCATGTACAGAGATCGCCAATCTCTGGGCTTTTATTACTGCCTGAACATGGGACAGGACCCAACAATAATGGAGTACGTTTTGCTGTTCTATGTTTTCTCTAATTTTCACTTTGCTTTGAATAGTTATACAGAACCTTTATGTAGAGCTGATCACAAAAGCAGTGTAAATTATTTAAAACAGTGCACACAAAATAGAATGTTTCCGCCCATATACAAAGCTGTGCGCACCCTGAGATCATCCGGCTCCACATCAGCAGCATAAGCTCTTGGTTGATGCCGAAACATCATCAGCAAAACATATTTGCTCTGTAGTAGGTGCAAAAGATGTGCCTCCTTCAGGGCCGGATTAAGGGAATGGAGGCCCCTGGTCTAAGGGGGCCTCCATTCCCCCGTGAGGCCCCCCCCGTGATCCGAGCTGCCCGCCACCCCCCCCCCCGGCACTTAACTCCTTCTCCGCCATGCTGTACGCTCTTTACTGAGGAGATCTCGTGAGAGTGAGACTCACGAGATCTCCTCAGTAAGGAGACTACAGCAGTGAAGGACCGCAGTGAAAGTGGAGTGGAGAAGGACCGCAGTGAAAGTGCTCCGGGGGCGCCCCCGCCCCCGACCGATCAATATTGCTGCTGAGCACTTTCAAGGGCCCCCTGGACGCCATAGGCCCCTGGGCTGTAGCCCAGTTAGCCCTATGGTTAATCCGGCCCTGGCCTCCTTAGTGGCGCTTATGGCTGTTTCTGTAGGTCAGCAAGAGTCTCTATTTTACTGTACTTGGCCAGTTTTTGCACTCCCCATCCCTCCCCTGTTCAGGCTCTCCAGTCATAAGGAGGAACAAGTGTCAGACACACGAACATCTGAATTGGTTCATGTGCGTTCTCTTTGTGGTTATGCGCAGTGTGAATTTGCACAATCTACACTATGCAAACTAGTGCAAGTACAAAAAAAGAACACACAGGCCCAAGTCATTAAGGAGAGCAAAGCATAAATAAGTAGAGATGTTCACTGACCCCCGTGTTTTGGTTTTGGATCTGGATTAACTACGTGTTCTGGTTTCGGTAAAACCGCCTTCACATGTTTTGATTTTGGTTTTGGATCCCGTTTTTTTCTTCTAAAATCCCAATTGTTTTGTTGTTGCTAAAATCACATAATGTGGCTCTTTTTATACCTACATTATTATTAACCTCAATAACATTAATTTCCAATAATTTCCAGTCAATTTTTGTCTGAGCAATGGCACTGGAGACTGAAAAGTGACATGAACACTTCTACCATTGTTTCTGTGTGAGCAATGGCACTGAGCAATGTCACTGGAGAGTGACAACAACACTGCTTCCCCTGTTTCTGTGTGAGCAATGGCACTGAGCAATGTCACTGGAGACTGGAGAGTGACAAGAACACTGCTACCCCTGTTTCTGTGTAAGCAATGGCACTAAGCAATGTCACTGGAGACTGGAAAGTGACAAGAACACTGCTACCCTTGTTTCTGTGTAAACAATGGCACTGAGCAAAGTCACTGGAGAATGGATAGTGACAAGAACACTGATACCCCTCCTGTTTCTGTGTGAGCAATGGCACTGAGCAATGGCACTGGAGACTGGAAAGTGACAAGAACACTGCTAACCTTGTTTCTGTGTAAACAATGGCACTAAGCAATATCACTGGAGAATGGTGAGTGACAAGAACACTGCTACCCCTCCTGTTTCTGTGTAAGCAATGGCACTGGAGACTGGAAAGTGACAAGAACACTGCTACCCCTGTTTCTGTGTGAGCAATGGTGCTGGATCTCCTGGGAAGGAAAGTACTTATGGAATCCAAAACCCGTGAGATACGACAATGCAACAATGACATTTTGCCTTGATTCACATCCGAGGACGCGCAAAAGTAACAAGCCGGCTCGTTAGCATAGATCCCCTAAGTTCGGGTGGGCTCGATTTTCAGAAAACCGAGTCTGAGCATCTCTGTAGAGAAGTAAGAGTAACTTTGCACCTGGACAAACCCATGTTGCATTGGAGGGGGAGGTAAATGTAAAATGTGGGGATAGATTTATAGTTGGGGTAAGGCATGTCCTAGATCAACTTTAAATTTCAGTGTAAAAATAAAGTTAGCAAGTATTTGTGTGCTACACGAAATAACAACCACTATTTAGCTTATGTGCAAAATAATTAACTGATTTGCACCCCTTGCATTGTAACATGGTTTGTCCAGAAGCAAATTTACTCCTTTATTTTGCATTACTCTCCTTAATGACTCAGGCCCCTTATATACATCCAGGATATACTGAAAATGTCGACAATGCATTATTTTACTCAATTTCTATGTTAAAATAAGGAAAAGATTTTTCTATGATATCTGCTGCCCCTGCTAAGTTATTCCCAAATAAGAATTTTACCTGAACAAATGATGGGAAAATAATTTGTTAGATCAATGTCCTCTCTAGCTAGGAAAGCTGTTTTTTTGAGGGACATATTTTATAACTCGACAAGCAAGCACTAGAGCCAAAAATAATTTAAAAAAATGTATATTTTGTGCCTTGACACCCAAAATTACTTTTTTTGTTGCTTTTTCATAAGCCTAAAAAATGGAACATACCTCAGCTAATATATGGCCCTTAGCAAAGATCTCCCTTAGTGAACAAAGTGCTCATTGGACTCACTATTTACTGGCTTTACTAGTCTGATGGTATCCTGCACCTGGATAATTGTAAATCCATGCACTTCCCTGTAAAAAACTTTTTCGTTAGTGTAAAAATAGGCATGTGATGTCACATGACGTAATTTGTGCTAAGCTAGTAGATCCCCTGATCTCATACATGCCAACTCTCCCGGAATGTCCGAGAGACTCCGTGATTCCGGGTACATCTCCCGGACTCCCGGGAGAGTATGGAAGCCTCCCGCATCTGCCCACTTCAATAGGAAGTGGGCAGAATTAGAGCCAAAATGCAGTAATTCCCAGAGAATCGCTTCATTTGGCCCCGCCCCCCACTGTAAAATGACACATTTGCCACATTACATCTCGGGGGTGGGGCCCAAATGGGACAATTTGCATAGCCCCACCCCAAACGCCCAGCCCCCCCCAGGCGCCGTCTTCTTAAAGTCGGCCAGTATGCCTAATTTTCACCTTATTTAGATATAACATTCCACAAAACAACGTCTATTTTCTGCATTTGGACATAATAATTGCCCCATTACAATGTCTATTTAATTTTAACATGCTAAATGAGTGGAATATGCAAGAATAGCATTTTTGCAGGTTGATAAATGACAATTAGAGATTAATCAATGTTCAATTGATGGGGTAGAAGGGGATAATGTGTGTAGGTATTCATATATCTTGCACATTAGAGAGAAGTTGACCAAGAATAACAGGCACAGTTTAAATTAATTGTGCACCTCTATACAATGGAGGCAGCCGATGTGTGGAGTGAATCAATATTCAGCCTATCAATTCACAAGGACCCGGTAATATCACTGAGAATGCAGCCTATTGATTCCCAAGAAACCAGTAAGACCTATTAGTGTGTTAATGGTGACAGCCTCTGGTCAACCTTCTGAGACCTGCAAATGCTCTCTTTAAACTGATGATGCAGTGATGTAGCAAACAAAACACATATTCATGAAAAGTCACGGCATAGGAAACAGCATACTATTTACATAATATATTAGTGTAATAGTCAAAAAGGAGAATTTTATTTTAACATTGCTATAGCAGCACAATGGCTCAGTGGTTAGCACTTCTGCTTTACAGTACTGGGGTCATGAGCTCAATTTCTGACCATGGCCTTATCTGTGAGGAGTTTGTATCTTCTCCCTGTGTTTGTGTGGGTTTCCTCCGGGTGCTCCGGTTTCCTCCCACACTCCAAAAACATACTGGTAGGTTAATTGGCTGCTAAGAAATTGACCCTAGTCTTTCTCGCTCTCTCTCTGTCTGTGTGTGTCTATATTAGGGAATTTAGACTGTAAGCTCCAATGGGGCAGGGACTGATGTGAATGAGTTCTCTGTACAGCGCAGTGGAATCAGTGGCGCTATATAAATAAATGGTGATGATGATGATACACTGCAAACAAAGGAACAATGTTACAGTGTTACCATTCTATAACCTTGTAATACTAGTTCTTAGAACATTGAACCACTGCACTATCCGATTACAATGCTCCACAGTGCCATACAGTAGGGAAAACAGGACATACATAAATCAGGGACATACATAAAACAGGGACATTCAAGGCAGACAAAATAAATGCAGACACGAAAACAAAGGGTAGGGAGGACCCTGCTCGTTAGAGAGCTTACATTCTAAGTGGAAGAGGGCACAGCTGGAACAAGAGGAGCGAGTGTGGCTCAGAGTGGAGATTGGGACAGATGTGAGGGTGCATTACTGTGAGTACTATCATCAGGATATCAAACCTTATTTATATTTAAAGTTTTACTTGTATCACTGGTGTTGGTTATGTCTTGAAATGAGGGCCTCTGACAATTGCCTTTAAGGACTCTGCTATCTATCCAGTAAAGAAGTTATGATTAAGTTTTCACATCCAAAATCCTCATCATGTGTAATACTCAGTGATGGGAGTACCTGCATTACAACTCTAAAGTCTGTCTCTAGTCTTCAGTAAAGTTTGGGGAATAGGAAAATGCTGTGGAACGTGCAGCATGGTGGCTCAGTGGTTAGCACGTCTGCCTCACAGCACTGGGTTCATGAGTTTGATTCCCGACCATGGCCTTATCTTTGTGGAGTTTGTATGTTCTCCCCATGTTTGCGCGGGTTTTCTCCGGGTGCTCCGGTTTCCTTCCTCAATCCAGAAACGAAGTAGTAGGTTAATTAGATGCTGTTAATTTGACTCTAGTCTGTATGTTAGGGAATTTAGACTGTAAGCTCCAATGGGGCAGGGACTGATGTGAGTGAGTTCTCTGTACCGCGCTGCGGAGTTAGTGGCGCTATATAATTCAATGAGGTTGAATGGAAGCCAGGCTTAATTTAAAGCTGTGCCCAATATGTTGTAGATTGATAATTCACCTGTATCTTAATTGAGTAGGTTTGTGTCACTTCTTTTCTCTTATAGGCAGTTTATTAATCCTTCAAGACTTTTTTGTTCTCTCACCAATCTGACACATCAGAACTATCATTTTTGCAGAGTTTTGACAAGAAGAGGTGGTCCCCTCTCTTCTTCATATAGTTATCTTGTCATCCGCAGTTACTGTATTTTCCAGGAAAGAGATTGATTTGTTAGACAATAAGCTTAGAGAAAGCAGTACTTTGCTGCCTCTTGACAGAACAGACAACACTTAAGCTGACGCACTCAAGTTTTCAGCCTAAAACAAAGAAAGGTTTTGTTTATTTTACACAGCTTTAAATTAAATGTTTCATATTTGAAATCCTTATCCCGGCACGCTGCTCCCACTCTCGCCTTTGCACATAAGGTAGAGCGAATGTGCTCTCATTTATTAAAATCTCAAGGAGAAAATTATGATAATCCAGTGCTAAGGACCAAAGAGACACTGCTCTTTCTAGAAAATTAATTAGATCATGTTTGAATACTCATATTTCTCTTTTGTATTTAGCTATGCAAAAATAGTTCTCCTTGATTGCCTTGGGGTTTAGGGATGACCTGCTGCAGACCCAATTAAAAAAAATACACAACAAAGCTGCTAATTTTCCAAGCTCCCAGTTCTTCAGTTTATCAGTTTTCTACCTCCATTGTTTATAAAAGAATGTTATCGCTTGGAAAATCGATTATAGGAAAGCTTAGCTGAGATAAGTGTTTTTCTCTTAAATTTATGAGGCATTTTCTGTGTGGATGTGTTTATCTAGCCCTCTGCTCTCCGTCTCTAAGGGCTCGTTCCCATTTGTAATTGGAAGAGCATCATAGGATGTGGTTATATGTGCTTGCCACGGGGTGAATGGTTTATTCACATATGAGTGTATAGACCATATACTTTCTCATAAGTGTTCTTCTTTCACCTTCCACCCATCACGAGTGTTCTCTCTGTGAACACTCCGTGTGAACGGCACATGTAGAATGCTTCCGTGTTTTGAAAATACCTAAATGCCTCAATGTGTGCATTGTACTGTAGTACTACACATTGTGAGGATAATGGGGTAATCTTTGACTCTGTTTGCCCTGCCAGCCAACTAGTCTGCCCGTAGGTCAACCATATGCATCACCCCTTCTCTTCTCTGTACCTTGATTTCGGTTAAATAAATCACCTAGGCAAATAGTGGAGAAAAACGCACACTGTTATTATATATATAAAGCACACAGCATAGAGCACACAAAATAATAGCAAATATGCAACAATACGAGGGGATCCACCACACTGTGATCTGCACACTTTTATATCTGGTCAGTGTATTTGTCTTAGTCAGTTTGATGTATAATCCGGCTGCTGAGCCACGCTCTTCACTCCTATACCCACGTAGTAGGGACTGAGCTCAATGTCCTCCTGCTTTTAGCGGGTCCACAAAGAGCTTACAGTCTGTGGAGGCTTTAATGTCCACACAGACATGACCCTGGAAAAAGTCTTACAGGAGTAGCTACTCCTAGTCAGCACTGACCTAAAGAGAGAACACCCACATTGCTTTGTATTTGCGTGTTTTAAAGCATTTATCCCACAATGGTGTGTCTTCTCTTAGGCAACACCCTCACTTGGGATTGGGTTTTCACCTACCAGGGGCAGCCCATGAACCTACCCCAGTCCTCAGCTTACTTGGAGGCACCCTGTGGCGTATGGCTCCAGCTGCCTGCTGAAGCAGGATGCGACTCAGTGGGATACCTAGTGACTGAATTTAGGTGCAACAGCCAGGTGGCATATTACTCAACAAACATTACACCAACAGAAATCATGTTTACATAATAGCAACAGTGTGTGCAACTCTACCTGGAAATATTTAAGAATTATACAAAGGACATAAATTACATATGTATATGTGGTCAACACAACACAATCCAAGCAGAAAACACAATTTGGGCAAGAAGGGGTGAACCCCTAGTTTCAATGCCCAGACAACCCCATCTTGTCCCACACATGTCTCACACATACAGTTCCCATGCTGACTAAAAATTGGACCCCAATGTCATCTATTTAAACTTTTCTTTATTGCATGTGGAAATTTTGTGTTTTGTAATGTTTAGGTTTAATGTTTGTTATGTAATGTAAATTGGTTGAATTGCGCCCAGAAATTAGATTTCTGTTATAAGACACCCGCAAAAGTGTCCTGTTGAAAGTATATCCCAAGGCCTAGTTTTCTTTAGTATAACGTATATTTTGGGTAAAACGTTGGTAAAACTTTCTCTCCTTTGCAATTAACAGTTAAAGAAAGTTTTTGTATCGTCTAAAAAGAAAAAAAAAACACGATTAGATTTTTTTTAAAATCTCACGTGCAAAATATTCAAATTAAAGAGGTTTGTGTATTTCTATTATTAATCCAGGATTGTTTTTCTCTAAACTTTTACAGTAGGATATTTTTTGTACAATAATATCATCTTTGCAAACAAATAAAAAAACAAATATTTTTTAATGAGGATTTAGGCAGATATTCTTAGTGCTGCATTGTCTTTTGCAGAGCAACAAACTTCATGAAGAGATTCTTAATTAATAGTTAATCTTGTTGTTATTACTATCTAAGAGCAGAAGCTTAGAGACAGGGTTTTGTGAGATTTTAATTTTGATTAGATATTTCTTAAGCTGGCATTCATTGAATAGGATTTTTAATGGAAATGTGGTTCAGAACAACAGAAGGGTTTTTAATCACTTTTTTTTTTTTTGCATAGAGAGTAAGCCATACTTGCAAAAGTATTCAACCCCCTTAAAGGTCAATAGATTTGTCTGTATTACAAATGACACTTGCACACAATGTTCCAGACAGTATTTTTATTTATGCCGACATGGATAAGCCCTACAAAAAAAATCCGAAAAGCTGCAAAACCGAATGGAAAATAAACAGACTTACTTTCAAGACGACGCTGGAGAGCTCCGATTGGTTTAGCATGATGACAGCAAGGGATTCCGATTGGAGAAGTGTTCAGCAGTGCAGGCTGACGTCATCGCCACGTCTGTCACTAGCAATTTAAAGCGGCAATGTCAGGTTAAGTGTTTAAACACTTAACCTTATGCGTCCCGACATCGTGATGACGTCAACCTGCACTGCTGAACACTTCTCCAATCGGAAACACTTGCTGTCATCATGCTAAACCAATCGGAGCTCTTCAGCGTCGTCTTCAAGGTAAGTCTGTTTATTTTCCGTTCAGTTTTGCAGCTTTTCTGATTTTTATCTCGCTGGTTTTAAATTCACTAATAAAAGTCATATTTTAATCAGGTTTCATGCCACTCCTTATAAGTTCGCAGTGATAGCTTCAGTGCACCATATTATCTCCTCTCTGCTTTTTGTTTTTGATACTTCCTTATTTCAGCGATAGGTTGTACTCCTTTTGGTAAATTATATAGGATCTTGCCTATGTGTATATATAAAATATTGGGTTGTTGCGCACCACCACTTGTGCGATAGGACCATTCTCTCTCATTTCTCTTCCTTTACTATGATATATTGAAGCAGGTTTTTCCCTGTACCAGCCATCCGTCTATCAATTTTAACAAAATGCCCAATCCCCATTGAGGAAAAGCATCCCTACAACATGATTCTGCCACCTCTATACTTCACTGACGGGGCAGCTTGCTGAGGAACGGGCAGTGTTAGGTTTGAGCCACACATAGGGCTAGATTTACTAAGCTGCGGGTTTGAAAAAGTGGGGATGTTGCCCATAGCAACCAATCAGATTCTAGATGTCATTTTGTAGAAGGTACTAAATAAATGAAAGCTAGAATCTGATTGGTTGCTATAGGCAACATCCCCACTTTTTCAAACCCACAGCTTAGTAAATCTAGCCTATAGTGTTTTGAATTAGAGACAAAAAAGCTCTATTGTTGTCTCATCTGATCAGAAAACCTTTTACACACATTTTAGCTGGGTCACTGGAAAACACCAGGGGGTATATTTACTAAACTGAGGGTTTGAAAAAGTGGAGATGTTGCCTATAGCAAAAAATCAGAATCCAGGGCCTGATTCATTAAGGATCTTAACTTGAGAAACTTCTTATTTCAGTCTCCTGGACAAAACCATGTTACAATGCAAGGGGTGCAAATTAGTATTCTGTTTTGCACATAAGTTAAATACTGCCTGTTTTTTCATGTAGCACACAAATACTTGATAGCTTACTTGTACTTGAAAAAGCAGTCAGTATTTAACTTGTGTGCAAAACAGAATACTAATTTACACCCCTTGCATTGTAACATGGTTTTGTCTGGTATGCTTCAAGCATCAAGAGAGCAGCTTTGAAGTATTGCTAAGTTGCTGAAAGCCCTGGTGCTTTGGTTGGTCATGCCATGAACACAATGTAACATTGCAAGTGACACTTAAAGGGAAATAGACTTTGTGGCAATCCCCAATACTCTTGCCTGCCAGAGTGTCATAGTCCACTTCGCTGTTAAATCAACAGGAGAACCAGGTGGGCTGCTCAACAGGACTGAAGCTAGGCTTGAGTAGCACTCACTCTTTTGTGGATGAGGGTGGTAACTAGAGATGGGCGGGTCTGGTTCCCCGAGAACCGAACCCACCCGAACTTTGGGTATCCAAGTACCGAGCTGAGTAGGTACTCTCCCGCACGCTCCGAATCCAAATCGAGGTCGAACGTCATTGTGACGTCGTCGGATCTCGGGGCTCAGTTTTCGCGGTACTTCAAGATTATAAATACACGCCTCCACAACAATCCATCACCATTTGACAGAGGGAGAGAGCAGGGTGTAGTCACAGGCTGATTAGAGCAGGGACAGAGAATCCAATATTCTTATTCCAATTATTGTAACAAAAATCGCTAGAGAAGAAAGGAGGATAGAGGTTTTTTTCTTTTCAATATTTTGCACTCCCCAGTGCTTTTGGGGTGTCCCCCTAATTGTGCATAAATATTTCTGGCTGTCAAAATTACTATCTGTCAGCAGTATCTACAAACTAATTTTTAGCACTCCCCAGTGCCTTTGGGGTGTGTCCCCTAATTGTGCATAAATATTTCTGGCTGTCAAAAGTCATATCTGTCAGCAGTATCTACCAAATAATTTTTAGCACTCCCCAGTGCTTTTGGGGTGTCCCCCATAATTGTGCATAAATATTTCTGGCTGTCAAAAGCCATATTTGTCAGCAGTATCTTACCAAATAATTTTTACCACTACAAGTGCTTTGCGCTCAGAATGGATTCACAGCAGTCCACATAAGATCAGAATCTGATGCAGACAGATACCAAACTGCCTTTGTCCATTTCTTTGTATATTCCAAATTTCTAGTTCCACAGTCTGTGCAGGCTTCTTTTTTTTTATTCAACTACAAGTGGAGGGCGGGGGGGGGGGGGGGGGGGGGGCATAGATAGCCACCAAACTACCGCGGTCCATTTAATTTTACTTTCTAGTTCCACAGTCTGTGCAGGCTGCTTTTTTTAATATTCAACTACAAGTGTAGGGTGTAATATACACCCAAAAACGATGGCTACATTGCCAATAATCAAAGATGGAGGAGGTAGACAGCCAGGTTTGTCTGTATAATTTGCAGACAAGTGTACGAATTAAGGACGGCCTACCAGGGATTAAACTGTTTTCTTCATAATTTATTAGCTTTAGAATTACCTCACTTATCTAAGAAACTGGTGGAGCAAAAATAGCAAAACAAAACCAAACAAAACCAAATCCAAAACCAAAACACGCAAGGGCGGTTTTGCAAAACCAAAACCAAAACCAAAACACGAAGGTAATCCAGATACACAACCAAAACCGAAACACGGGGGTCAGTGACCATCTCTAGTGGTAACCAACAAATGGGAGGAATTATCTAGCGTAGTGGACTCATCTGTGAGCTGTTGAACCTCTCCTTTTGCTCGAGAATCTTCATATTGTTGGGTACTCTCATTGAGGTTGTGACTCTATCCACTTCTAACACCAAATTGAAACGGGCACTGTCGAGTCAGTAATAATCAAGGACACAACAAGCAGATACCTCGGGTGATAGGAGTCTGTGGATCCAGGTGTAGTTAGCAGTACTAGATCTGGGAGAGGTTCTGCAGAGTTTCAGCACAGTACACATTTTACTTATGTTGGGTACGGCTCCACGTTGACGAGAACTCCGACACCAATAAGACCTATAAGAAAAAAACGATTTAATGATAAAACTGCAGCAATATTGACAGACTTACCTGAAAAACGACTCTGCAGTTATTCGATGGCAGCAGAAGGCTGACAGGACCTCCACTCTCCAGCAGTAGTGTCTGACGTCAGTGCGACCTGAATGAAGTGAAATTTAATGCGGCAATTTCGGAACCATGCAGGTTAACTGTTTAAACAGTTAACCTGTGTGGTCCTGACATTGCCGCTCTAAATTTCAACACTTGATAAAACCTCCGCTGTTGTGACATACCTGAGCTTGTAGGACAGTGACAGTAGAGTGGAGATATTTCCGTACCTCATTAGGATCTGTCCTTTTCCCGTAATAACGATTCCACTTGGTTAGTTCTTAGTATATAGTTGTATATATGCCGTATTGTCAACAAAAGCTGCTGACTTCTTACCAGAGTCACTGACTGAATCCCCTTCACTCTTATACACACGAGCATCAGTTTTAAAGTCTTCGTTGACTACGGTGCCATCATTTGTAGCCTCATAACCTTGCTGATTACTGTGAGATGAAAGACGTTGCTATATGTCATCACGTTTAGCCTCGTCAAAGCTGCTGGCTGTTGCCGGATTGTGCTTAATATTGTCTGCATCTTCACATTCCGTTTTACTGTCAATCATTTTTTTAACTCTTCATTTAAGAATCTCGGATCACACACAAGCAGCCTGTCAATCAATTTAATCGTTGTCAGGGTACCGTGTTCCTTACGACACCGACATTGCAAATACCAAATTAAACATTTTGTTATGGTAGAGTACAGTGTGAACTGCGAGACATTACCATTTCGTGTTTGTCAGAACAGATCTATTTACCAACGAAACAACCTATTAGCATTATGGGCCTGATTCATTGCGCACACAAAACAAAGGTAACTGCGCTGTTTTTTTAATTTGGCCATGCGCACATCTAAAATCAACTACAAGGGGACCTGAAGAAACGTCTCTTGTTGATTACGGGTCTCTGACAGACACAATACACTGCAAGATACGTCCAATACTTATGTGGAATATAAAATCCCAGCAGAGCGCACGAAAAAAAAATATTCAATTGTCGTCACCTGTTTAAAATATAATAATAAAGTCATTAATGAAAAAAAGTATAAAAAAGGTTTTTTTCCATGTTTTTATTAATTAAATACATTTATCATAGTGCTATTAATGTCTACTGTACATAAAATGCATTTTTACAGTTGCTTTAAACACATGTTCTAGCTAAAGATGCTCGGGCTCAGTTTTCTGAAAACCAAGCCCGCCTGAACTTAGGGGATCCGAGTAGGCTCACGAGCCGCCTCATTATCTCCACACATCCTCGGATCTCAATTGAGGCAAAACGTCATTGTTGTGTTGTCTGATCTCGCAGGTTTTGGAGTCCATAAGTACCTCCCCCCAGGAGATCCAGCGCCATTGCTCACATAGAAACAGGGTTAGCAGTGTTTTTGTCACTCTCCAGTCTCCAGTGACATTGCTCAGTGCCATTGCTCACACAGAAACAGGGGTAGCAGTGTTCTTGTCACTCTCCAGTCTCCAGTGCCATTGCTCAGTGCCATTGCTCATACAGAAACAGGGGTAGCAGTGTTCTTGTCACTCTCCAGTCTCCAGTGCCATTGCTCAGTGCCTTTGCTCATACAGAAACATGGGTAGCAGTGTTCGTGTCACTCTCCAGTCTCCAGTGACATTGCTCAGTGCCATTGCTCATACAGAAACAGGAGGGGTAGCAGTGTTCTTGTCACTCTCCAGTCTCCAGTGACATTGCTCAGTGCCATTGCTCATACAGAAACAGGAGGGGTAGCAGTGTTGCCACTTGACAAAGATTGACTGGAAATTAATGTTATTGAGGTTAATAATAATAATGTAGAAACAAAAAAAAGTCAAATTATGTGATTTTAGCAAACAAATAGGGATTTTAAAAAAAAAATAGGTATCCAAAACCAAAAGGGGGGTTTTGCCAAAACCAAAACCAAAACATGCATATACTTTCACGCGACAATTAAAGCTGTCTATAGGTGGGGGCAAGTGATATGACAGAAAAACACATATCTTAGAGATGCACAAAGCTTGAATTGTAAGCAGCTGGGTGCGCTCGAGCTTGGCACGCCCTTACTATACATTGCCTACATTCCCCTCCCAATTTCACCCATAAGATTGTAGGTGTCCATTGTGCTTGAAGATGAATTGGATGTTCATGCGTTCACTGGTGTATAGTCCGTTTCCGACCATGAGCAGAGCGAGTTTATGCAAAATTTGCCACGTATCGGCATTGACCTCCTTAATGAATCAGGCTCTTCACCGTTTGTGGGGAAATGTGGTAGAATTAGAAGATCTGGAGGGGAGGAGATACCGATGTGGCTCCACGTTGAGGCTTCCTTATGTTTGATTTGATGTAAGTGCAGCTGCAAGAGGAGGTGGCAGTATACCGTGGTGATATACACGTGGTGACATTAAAGAACTACATTCACGGTCATAGTCTGTACTGGAAAGGTGAAGGGTGTATTTTGTATATACCATTAAGTACTACACCATTTTGCGCTTTTTGTATTCCCTCTTTTATACAACTGGGAGAGATCTTCCATATTCGAAAATTGAAGAGGACTGCTAACAACACTGTCATAGCATCGTTCTATCAGTGGACTGTTATTCTTATCGTTGCCTTGTAAAGAGAGACAAATAAATATATGACATAGAAATGACATTTCTTCCCCTTCTTTGTAATATATATCTTTTACAGTGATGCGTTTTTATTTTTATAACTTCTGAAATTCTCACATTGTTCTATTCTGCTTTGTGTGGAGTTTGGCGCCTGTACCCCATGTTGTAAAGTTAAGGATGGTATCAGGCACAGATGCCATCACTCTCAGCAGCGCTAGTTCATGCCTCCGTTCTGCTATACAGTTCTGATTTTAATGCACATTAATGAAATTAATGAAGTTGATGTGACCCTCTTAAAAAGTCAAATGGTGCTGAGTTTTGAAAACATGGGAACATAAACATTGGTGGGGTGGGGGTGAAGAAAGACAGATTTTAAATTAAACAAAAGAGCTAGATGTCAGAGGAGGGGAGTTTAAGAGATTATTTTAAGAGGGTGGAATTTTGAAGTGAATTCTATTGGTGAGGTGCTGCTTGGGAAAAGTTTTGTAAGAGTGAACGTAATGACGCTACTAGAATGGAGGACTTTCTCATTGGAAACATGAAGGGGACGGATTGGCGAGTATTTGGAAATTAAAAAAAAAAAATTTAAGTTGGGACAATATTGGGATGAGCCTTTTATTCTTGTGCTAAAAGTTAGAATGTTTATTCTGGAGGGTATGATGAATACAGGGAGTTACAAAGGGTTGAAGCAGATAAATCAGTGAGTGAGGTAGATATGTCTGACAGCATCAATTTGAACTGACTGAAGAGGAGATGATTATAAGAAACATGATTATGAAGATTGCAATAATATATAGGAAATGATAAGGCAAATGAAAGTTTTGTATGTCTCTTAGGTGAGAAAGGTGCGTATTCTGGCAATGTTTTAAAGACTCATTCAACGAGATTTTGCAAATGATTATATGTGGAGAACGGAAGAACAAAATGAAAGATGAAACAAAGTATCAAACTCTAGTGGTGGAGGCAATGGTGATATTGATGAGTGTGATAGAGTGGGTGTAACGGATACATTAGAAAGGGGTGAAGACAATAGTTTCAGTTTTGGAGAGGGTCAGCTTGAGAAAATAGCAGAAAGCCAATTGGAGATTTAGTCATGACACTTTAAAATGGGCAATCCAGGGAAGGTCAATTCATATGTCACCAACAAACAGGTGTAATTGAACACTGAAGGAGTAGAGGGAAGAGAGCAAAATACCAGGGACTGT
The DNA here is from genome assembly GCF_038048845.1 of Mixophyes fleayi. Taxonomy (NCBI): domain Eukaryota; kingdom Metazoa; phylum Chordata; class Amphibia; order Anura; family Limnodynastidae; genus Mixophyes; species Mixophyes fleayi. The sequence continues at coordinate 18,368,547 of NC_134406.1, read as the reverse complement.
TACTTGTAGGAGAAGTGAGAACTGGAGGAGAGCTGCTGTATCACCTGAGCATACTTAAGGGCCTTGGTTGGAAAGATATGAGTTGAACCATTAAAAGGCAGTGTTGTGTATGCTGAAGAAGTAGATAGTGGTACAAAGAAGGTTGTGGTCTACAATATCAAATGCAACAGAACGGTCGATAAAGATTATTATGTAGAAGTGCCTATAGCCTTATTAGACAATAGATCGTTTGATTCTTTGGATATCGCGGTTTATTTACAATGATGCTGATGAAAGTCAAAGTGGAAGAGGTCAAAAAGAGAGTGGTAGGACGAAGAGTGAATGAATCTGTTGTACACAATTTATTCCAATAGTTTAGGTGGATAGAAGAGGTGAACAAGACAGCAGCTAGTGAGTAGACTGAGATTAAGTGAAGGTTTTTTTTATTAAAATGGGTGAAACAAGGACTTGTTTGAAACCAGAAGGTACTTTCCCATTGTAGATGGTAAGATTAAGGGCTGGATAGTTCTTGGATGCTATGAAGTTGTGAAATGCTTTCCAATCATCCTGGTTACATGCATGAATTGTGGCATCTCCCAGGATGATAGAAGTAAAAAGACAACAGTAATTAGATTTTATTCATATATGCAGCAAAATGGGAAAGACGATTTTGCGCGTCTTTAATTAATCTTTCCCACTTTAAGGTTAAAATATAGTATTCAAACATATTACTTTTTCTGCATCACTAGGTGTTCATGAATGAGTCAAGGGAAGCTGTTATATCTTTTCAAACTCAGTTGATAACGGCTGACTAGAATTTCCTGCAGTCAAGCTGATTAGTTAAAAACCAAAAGCTTTAAAATGTGCTTTATTTCCACCATAAGGCAGGGCTGCAAAAAAATGAATATAATTTTATTAAAGATTAGGGGTAAAATATACATAATTGGTAGGGTTCGATTTTAAATATCCCAAAACATGGTCTATAAACTTGATTTTCATGCTCTTGAGTAACTGACTCCCTGTGCTATCTTTAAATCAAATATAGTGCTTATTAGCTCAAACAATCTGTTTTCACTGAAAGATTTGCTCACTTTACAGGCTGTTGACTCACATAGCAGATTTTGGCTGACGGGGAATTTGGGTAGCTTTAATAACTTTTCGGCATGCTAGCCAATCACTAATGACCCTGAAATTGAGTGAGAAAGTTCCACTGTGTTGTTAGGGAAGATCTGTGATGTCATTATTTCTTTATTTCACTATTGGTGTTCATGTCAGGTAGGTACAGAGAAGGTCTATATCATCTCTCCTGCCCCAGACAGCTCTATCAGATCCATGTAAAATGTAGCTTTTTTGTATGTTGCTAACAGATCAATTGTACACCAGAATGGGATCACATTCATCATCATCATCATTTATTTATATAGCGCCACTAATTCCGCAGCGCCGTACAAAGAACTCACTCACATCAGCCCCTGCCCCATTGGGGCTTACAGTCTAAATTCCTTAACACACACACACAGACTAGGGTCAATTTGTTCGCAGCCAATTAACCTACCAGTATGTTTTTGGAGTGTGGGAGGAAACCGGAGCACCCGGAGGAAACCCACGCTAACACGGGGAGAACATACAAACCCCTCACAGATAGGGCCATAGTTGGCAATTGAACTCATGACCCCAGTGCTGTAAGGCAGAAGTGCTAAACACTTGCAAGCACCTATGTGCATCTAGACTAATTGACCTTATCAATGAATAATATGTCAGAATGGAGAAGTTGATCATGAGCAAAGAGTTACAATGGTCAGAGAAACACAGTTTCTCTAGACATTCATTTGCAATAAAAATGTATCGAAGCAGCTTTTTTCTTACCTTTAATAATTTCACACTTTTAAGGAACATTACATGCAGCTGTAAAGTTAGCCATTGCAACCAATCAGATACTTTAATTTCCGAAACCGCACTAGATCCCGCCACCTTAAGGAGGAAAAAGCTACTACCATGGCTAAGTGATGCTTTGTTCAAAGATAGATTGAGCTGTCTAGAATTTTGCCTGTCTTGCATGCATTGTTACAGTTGGTAATGCACTGCATTTAGCGGCTACAATGACCGTCTTATTGATCGATATCATTAGGGAAGGCATTCATGCTTTGTTCTGACAACTTTTTACTCGTAAGGGTTAATCTCGGCTTACAGTTGGCTGCAATCATTATCTTGTAGTTTATGAGTTAGCTCTTTGTCTCCGGTCATCGATAGTCTGTTGCGTTACAGTAAGACAAAAAAAGACTACAGGAGCCTTTAAATTGTTTTTATCGACCAAGAAAACAGAGAGATTTTTATTCATGCAGGGCTTTTGATATTGCGGAGTTACAATTGTGACTTGGGTCTTGCTTGTAGAATAGAGACTTTAATAAACTCAATACATTCAACCTCTACATCAAATATTACAGCTTCACACGTCTTATGGCTAAAGGTTAGTCCACTTTGTTTTCTTTAGTTTACAGAATGACATACAATTTCTGCAAACCATAAAGACTTCATTTCAAATCATCCTGTTTTTAATCTTTGTCGCACTGGTTACTATGTTTTATACTATACATTTATTTTCAGCAGATTCCTTCCCATTGACTTGAAGTCTTCCTTGATGTTATCTGCAGAACATCTGTTCATTGCTTTAATAAGATCCCTTCTTCCTTTAGAAATGATTAACAGGTCCACAAAACTCTCCGGGATGATGTCCAACTAGTCCTGAAGTGTTTTCAAACATAAATCTCTGTTTTCAGGTACATTTTACTAAAAGCAAGAACTACCTGTTACACTTGGCGGCCTGTCGGCTTGTACGTCTGCGCTCAGTAGATAGGATCTGTCCACAGATGGTATTATAGTGCTTGGTTTAAAAGGATTCCCTAGTAGAGCGTACAACAGAACTGGATACAGTTAAATACACATAAATATGAAGAACACATAAGATGATCAGCTGTTTACAAATATGATTAACCTAGAGTAATAGGAAGATCTAGCTGCTCCCAAAGTAAGTAGGAGATTGTATGGCACTAACTTTGACCACTCCATGGTGTTACTAAATAGTCTCATTAGAGGTGGGGACTTGGTCATTGTGCTTATACTGTATGTGCAAGATTGTGCCATAAGTCTAGGTTAGAAGTGCTCCATGTGAACTGTAACATATTAATACTGTACAATTATAAAATGTTTATTTGTTCACATCAGGCTCTGCCCCTGTAGAGCTCACTATGTAACTCCCTGCTGCAAATGCATACTGTATACTGTGGCCAATTTAGTCAGAAGACAATTGACCTTCAAGCATGTATTTGGACCTTGGGAGGAATCTGAACGCCCTGAGGACACCTTATATTGTAACTCCCTGCTAGGTGGTTATCAATTAATAAAACAGTGCGTTTCAATCCATCAACAACACCACCCCTTCACATATCTCAAATCTCATAACAAAATACTCTTTGGCCTCTTAGATCTACCTCTGACCGGCACCTTGTCTCATCTCTGGTAACCACCTCTCACTCCCGCCTACAAGACTTCTCTCGTGCTGCTCCCCACTTATGGAATTCCCTCCCACACTCAATCAGACTTTCCCACAGCCTTCAAACCTTTAGATGCTCTCTGAAACCCCATCTCTTTAGTAGAGTTTACCTTACCCCCGCTGAAACTACTCACATTAATGTACCCTCACAACTGTTCCAATCTCCACTCTGAGCCACTCTTGCTCCTCTATGCCTCAACTATGCCTTTTCCACTTAGAATGTAAGCTCTTATGAGCAAGGCCCTCGGCACCCTTTGTTTTCATGTCTACATTTATTTTGTCTGCCTCGTATGTCCTTTTTTCCCCTGCTGTACAGTGCTGTGGAGAATTGCATAACAAATCTACGACCACTAAACTCCCCCCATTGAGTTTAGTGCTGTTTCAACTAAATTATTTTAATGCTGAAAAAAAATAGATACCAAATGTACTATACTGAGAAGAAGGATAAAAGAAACCTTTGCTTACTGAAATTCTGGTAAATAGGTTACATGATTAAAAAAGCTTTGCACTCTTCTCTATCAATTACTTTTTGTATCCTTGAGACTTGCTGCAAACTATGAACACATTCTAATTATTATCATTCATGCCTTTGATGTCAGTTATTTAAGGTTTTTTTCTTTCAAGTCGAAGTGTACACATGTTCCAATTGGAAGGGTGCCCTACCTCCTAAATTCTACAAATATAGTCTTCGGTGGAAAGCTTAATATATCTGACCGAGGGGATATAAATAGTTTTCATACTATGAACCAAAAAACCTTGATTATAAGCCAGGGGTCTCCTTTGGACAGAATAACTCCCAACAATTTACTAAACTACGATGGTTTTTTTTATACACGATGTGATGGAAAATGCACCAATGACTTGAGTGTTGTAGCTTCTGACATCATAGCTCTTTCTAGGTCGACCAGTCACGAAAGTCCCAACGTTGCTTCTGCAATGTAGGGGCTAATAAGTTTAGACATAACTTTTTTTTTTTTTTAGCAGATTTTTTGTTAGCAGCGCTACTTTTAGATTTTCTTATATCTTTATTTTCTTCTTCAGGCCTACAGATTTAATGTGTTTCTTTTAGACAAATGGCCCAATCCCACCACCCCCCAAATTACTTTGAGCTTCTCGGATCTTACAGCGCCTTCAGTTTCTTTCAGTAGCAGTAGCAGTTGTTACGTGCAAATGGCCCAGTTTGCAATTGGCGCTCATTTGTGCCATTCGTCTAAAACAATTCTGCTCCATCGGTATTTATATCCTCATTTTGCTCTATAACAAATTGAAATCTTTCTTTTTAAACCATAAAGCTAGACCATTCATGGGCTGTTTAGTTTCCTCAAACTACAGATGTTTAGGGGCGAAATGCGCCATAACAAGGAGCCTTAGATATAGCTCACAATGCTGCTATTAAACAACAGGAGGAACAGTTTCCTAAAAAAAAAAAAACAACCCTATATATAGGTCATATCAGGATGTCGTTCCACTGTTCATCAACAAGATCATTAATGTAAAACTTCCACTTTCCTTTAACCTTTATTTCGTGAGAATTAATTTGAATGTTAATTAGGTGAATTTACAGGCTAGAGAAAAGAGACCCTTTCCAGCTTGCATATTTATTATACTAATGAATGGAAGAGGCGGTTAATAGGAAACTTCTAAGACCTAAATATACAAAATTGCAAGATTTCAATGACTTTGATATATGAATGTTATATTGTGTATTAGTCATGTGCGCTATTATAAGGTTCACGCCAAGCATATGAAGTTTGAAGGGAAGCTGGTAGCAGATACCACAGTAGAAAATCATTTGGGGATTTGGAAATCCACTTGAAATAAAATAATAGACATAAAGTAACCAGATCTCAGTCCAATAGAGCACATTTGGGATGTAGTAGAATGGGAGCTTCACATCATGACAAATCTGCAGCAACTGAGCGATGCTATCATGTCTACGTGGAACAGAATCTCTCAGCACGGTGGCTCAGTGGTTAGCACTTCTGCCTCACAGCGCTGGGGTCATGAGTTCAATTCCCGACCATGGCCTTATCTGTGTGGAGTTTGAATGTTCTCCCCGTGTTTGCGTGGGTTTCCTCCGGGTGCTCCGGTTTCCTCCCACACTCCAAAAACTTACTGGTAGGTTAATTGGCTGCTATCAAAATTGACTCTATTCTTTCCCTCTCTGTCTGTCTATGTTAGGGAATTTAGACTGTAAGCTCCAATGGGACAGGGACTGATGTGAATGAGTTCTCTGTACAACGCTGCGGAATCAGTGGCGTTATATAAATAAATGGTGATGATGATGATGATGATGAAGGAATAACCAACACCTTGCTGAATCCATGCCCTGAATAATTCAGGTTGTTCTAGGGGTAAAGGGGGGCCCTACCAAATTCTAGAAAGGTTGTTGCTGGACCGTTATAGATGTTAGGGTGCCCAAAATAAGTAAAAGGTAGTATTATGGTTTAATCTAATGCACTCCACCCAAAACCGATTTTTTTTTAAATTTTAGATGGAGTTATCCTTTAAGCCTCCCCGGTTCACCACAACCAGTTATAGACATCAAGCATCTCTTAGATATTGTCATCAGTAAAGTTCATGCTATGCATGTATGATTGCTGCGACAATGTCTCTGTGTATAAATCCACTAATCTACATACTTTGCCCGTTACCTAGGAGTTTAGAAAACTCAATCATACAGACTCTGTCCACTGGACTGTCCCCTAGGCATGCACAGTAGAGAAGGACTCTCCCCCTAAGTAATGTCTCCCATTCCTAGTAGATAGACCGCGTGCTGAGAAACTTTATTTCACTATAAACAAATGAATTATTGAAGGCACATTTTTCAACTCAGTAATACACAGGATTTGGTATACACCAACGTCCGGAGGAGAGTACACTAACTATAGATGTCACGGTTATGAAACAATAAAGCAAAAACTGAAGTTATTGTCAGATGAAGCCAATGTTTCAGCTAAGCATGAAATGCTTTGTACTATTCCAATACAAGATTATATGTATTGGCTAAAGCTTAGTTAAAATAGCCTAATGTTCCATAGCGCCTTAGAAAGGTTAGTTAACTATTACTGCGCTAGATATCAGCGTATAAAGTAAGCAACTAAATAAATAATCTGGCTGCAAAGCAGCCTAAATGTAGATATTTCAAGGTACGTAATTTATACAAAATCAATACCTATAAGTTACAACTGTGCTGTTAACCGTAAAGTTAATACATGGAGAGTTGTAGACGTTGTTAGTTTGTTAAGTTCCTGTATTTTGATCTGATAGTGAATGCGGCAATTAATCAAGTTCTCGTTGAGATTTAAGGCGGATGTATTTGCAACTCGACCAGACAGTGAGGATTTATGATTTTTCGCTGGGAAGTACAGTTTCTCTATGAAGATATGTAACAGCTGTGTTGGGGTTTTCCAACTAAACGTTTTCCAGCCCATCAGGCAGCTATGAGGCAAAGCGGAAAAACATTTGGGGCTGTACAAGGCCTATTACCCATCACTAACAAAACATCTGGAGGAGACCTCATGTTTTCCAAAGTAATCATTTTTCATACTAATAACTGTGAAATATTTGTGTAAAAAGCATTGTACTTTTTCCCACTTTTGTTTACCTAAAAATATCTCTTACGGGGCCAGCACGGCTAAGTAGACAAGGCTTCGAGTTGGCATCCAAACTAATTGTATGGAGGACTCAATTCACAAAATAGTTTAGTCAAAGCAAATGTTTGTACTGTGACGAAACACTGGACCTCCGCTCAGTTTTCTGTTTAAAACTGCTTAGTAATTAATGTAACTGCAGTGAACTAAACAACCGAACAGCTTTATGGCTGCAAGATACGCATGTTGGGCTTAGGTCATTATCAAGAACAAGGCAAAAAAAAGAGTAAGTTTGCTCCTGGACAAACCATGTTGCGATGCAAGGGGTGCAAATTAGTTTATCATTTTGCACATTATTATTATTTATTATTTTTTATGTAGCACACAAATACTTGGTAGCTTTATTTTTACACTGAAATTTAAAGTTGATCTAGGCCATGCCCTATCCCAACTATAAATCTGTCCCCACATTTTAAATTTACCCCCCCCCCCCCACTCCAATGCAACATGGTTTTGCTGAGGTGCAAAATTACTTCTTTTTTTTTCTTTTTTGCTCCCCTTAGTGACTCAGGCCCGTTATGATTAATTAAAGGAGTGTTCCTAAAGTGATAGTAGGTTGGACTGACGTGTGATATGTTTGATAAATAGGGGCACTTGCTTACCCCCCAAAAATGGTTCTATATGTCTACAGGATTGAACTCCCTTGGGTTCTTCTGCAGCTTTATACAATTAATAGAGGAGAATTTCTAAGGGTGAAATTACCCTTTAAATATTATAACATACATTTGCTTGTGACATTATATGCAATAGTTTGAAATTAGTGTGCCACCTTCACTATGGATCCACCTTGTTACGTTACAATTATTCTTGTACAGATATAATTTCATAACAATATCTTGGCAAGGGATTTGCACAAAAAAAGTAAATTCCCTCTGGAAAGCTTAACTCCTTACTGAAAATACCCAGTCTCCAGCATCCTTACTCAACATTTTCCAATAAGTACTCATTGGAAAATGGTACAGGAGTACACATACTCCTGCTCGTATTCAAAGAAGATATGAGAACTGAACGGGCTTTGTATTGGAAATCCAATCTTTTATAGCCTGTTTCCTAAGTCAGTCAGTAACAGGTTTGTAGACAGTCAAGCTGTCAACACTCACGCCCACTGATGTCTCTCTGCTTTGCTGTAAAACCTTCATATGGCTGTAATACCAAGAGGAAGTTTGTTCACATTGGTTATAAAGTTTTTGTTGTTGTTGTAGATTTTTTTTAAAAAAAAACGTTTATATATATATAATTCTACAATATTTATGCAGACATTCACTGGTTGGAGTTGGGTGGGAGTGAGAGCACTCTCTTTCCAGTGAAGAACATTGAAAATAGTATGAGAGAACTACTTATTGTTATTTCGGTACACATGAACTTAGAGACAAGGAGGCAGCTTTCTTCTTGTGCAAGATATATATCAAACGTTCTTTTCTATCCGCACCGAACAATGTACCTATGTAAAAAGCAAAATCAACTGTTGATGATGATGAGATTTACCCCAGGACCATGATTAAGATAAGAATTCCATACCGGCCCATTCCCATTGTTCTACCATGCCAATCACAGTTTGGGACCATTTGTCGTGAGGGGAACTCACATGATCGCTTGCTCTTGGAGGCTGGTCGGGGTCTCGTCCTTCTACATCCCCTCTATGCCTCCAGTCTCCATTCTCTGCTATTCAATAAGCAGATACTGGGGCACGGTAGAACGAAAGAGACTAAACAAGAGACAAATGACACTAGAACTGCCCAGAGGACACAGTCACGGTGAGAGGAGCAGAGGGGGAGTATAATATAGCTATATCAAACTATATGGGCATATAGGCTATATTTGGATAAATTGTTGGTCATATAATGACATGTGAGGCAATAATGATGTAGTCTGAATATATTGGGCATATCGGTGGCATGGCATGCTATGTGGAGGTATATTGGCTATGTATTGGCATATTGCTGTAATATCATTTCTCTAGCTACACACATCACACTTCTTTATAGAATTAACATTGTGATGTGCAGTACACTACATAAATTATTTTTGCTGTCATTTTGTGGCATACGGTGCCAAAGTAAAGTTTTGCCCACGAGTGTGATGGCGCGCAGTGCCGACTTGTTCCCTGTGATCTTACTGTAAAACAAAAATGGAAGTTGTCAGCTGGAATGTGGGGATGACTTTGCAGTCTCCTCTGTATGACAAGATTACAGAACGCTCTAGATAAAATAGGTGTACCTTGTGGCTGGGTAGATGCTTTGGGCGTCACTTAATTCCATACAGTCGCTGTATATTTTTTTTATTTCCTACAGAATGCAGATTCCCGGCAGCCTGCTAACTGAAATATGTTATCCTTTATAGAGAGAAGTGAAAATTGTTTTCCTAAACTCTCAAAAAGTCAGAAATTCACAACCTGTGGACCACTTTGCAAAGCTTACACTGACAAACAAGTTTAAACCACTTTAAAAAGTCATTTTGACCAACATACAGTATATTTGATCAACAAAAAAACATTGAAGCCGCCCAATAATTTAAACAAATTTACATTAAAAACAATTTTTTTATACAATAAATCCAGAGCAAATCCCTTAGAAATACAAACATGCTAATGTATTAATGTACAGCATGCGTTATATTATTCTAATTAACATATATATGGATTAATAGTACAATCAGTGAATCAAATACAGTAACATATAAGATTAGTAAACATTAGGACTTATGGTTAGTTTTAACAAGTTTGGTTGTACTGGGCACTAATATCATTAATAATATAATATTATATCTACCCTCGATAACTATTTAATTCTGTTTCCTATCATTAACATTATCCTGAGTTTAAAAAATCCCATGAAATGGAAAGTGATATGATTCCGTCACGTCATCGCTCTTGTCCCCAGGCTAAACTGCATGTCATCTGCCATCTGTGTCTGCTTGGAGAAAATATCTATGATTTATGTGTGGAAAGAATTATCGCCTACCGCAGAATAGAATAATACATACAAAAACACTGGTTAGGATATCAGAAGTTGAAATGTGCATTTAAATTCAGTCCCAATGTCAACCACATATGTGAGGATCCGGTTTTTCCACATCAAATGATTGGTTCTCGCGGTGTCTGAGAATATTAAGTGACTGCACATTCCCAATAAAACTGGATCAACTCTTATCAGATTTTAATTAGGTTTGCTAGTTGTTAGAGCCCCAACAATGGAGTCATATCTGGCGTGACAACCATCTTAACGCTCATCCCTGGAATGAAAATCCTATATCGTATTTTAATTGACAATAACTGAGAAATTACCGATATATATATATATATATATATATATATATATATATATATATATATACCTCTCCAAAGAACGTTCCTATTTGCTAATCAGAAATCTTTAGTTTGTTATTGTTGACATTATTTTGCATATTTTTTTATGTTCGTGAAAGATAATTCTTTTTCCAAAAGGGCAACCGGATTCACTTCACTCACTAGGAACTAGTCACCCCACAGGGAAACAAGCTCACTTACCGGCTGCAAACAATGGTTCAACGATGTCACTTTGTCTCCACTGATTGCAAGAGACAGGTGCACATCAATTGCTATTCACAGTACACAGCATTGTCGGGATAGATGTAGGGCTAAAAAGTGTTTATTAATTTATTATTATTTTTTATTTTAGTAAATTTCTTTCTAGGCGGCGAAGTTCATTGCCAAAATATCATGGGGCTCATGTAGAGGTTGGTGCATATGTGTCCAGAACATAGGGAGGGAAAAACCAAAACATTTAATTGCATATGTTGTGCGTCCAGCTATCAGGAGGCGTCTAGCGCAATAATACTGCAATTTGCACTGCGCTTACGTTAGGCATAACAAGTGTGTATGCCTATCCCCCACAATAGAGATGGGGCTCAACGGTGTTAGTAGTAAATTAATGACACTATTTAATTACCCTATTTATAAGTGTTGTATACACATGAGAGAATATTGTCTTGATACTGTTATTTATGTAAAAATCACAACTGCCATATAAAAGGTAATTAAATGAAAATACAGCTATTTATATAGCACCGCTAATTCAGCAGCGCTGTACAGAGAACTCATTCACACCAGTCCCTGCCCCATTGGGCTTACAGTCTAAATTCCCTAACATACACAGACCGAGAGAGACTAGGGTCAATTTAGCAGACAATGAACTTTTTTTGGAGTGTGGGAGGAAACTGGTGCACCCGGAAGAAACCCACACAAACACAGGGAGCACATACAAACTCCACACAGATAAGGCCATGGTTGGGAATTGAACTCATGACCCCAGTGTTGTGAGGCAGAAGTGCTAACCACTAGGCCACCATGATGCCCAACATTTAAATACAAATCCCTGTCCTTTTCCCCTAAAAATCACATGGGTATCTTCTTTTCCTATAGTAGTCCTAATAGAAATGTCAATTAAGTAATGTGAATAGATGGCCGGGACTTCATATAATATAGAGCAATGCTAATGAATCAAGTACTATTAGCTGGAGAGCTTAATATGCAATTAGCCAATCAGAAGTGTCTCGCTAGTGCTGCTGATAGTTATCACCATCAGTGCGCAACATTGCACCAGTCCTCCATGGTTTATAAAAGATATACCTCCTAGAAGGTGTATCTGCGGATACGTCAAACTATGACGCAATTGGTGAACATGTCCTTACTGAACTCGACCTATGCGTTGCCTACCCCTGCCTGTTCCCCTTACACCTCTCCAGACACTAAGGATTGCATATAAATAATACGCAAAGGTCTACATAGGGACGTATGTATGCGCATTTTCAGTGGGCATGTACAGTATGGAAATGTCCAACCCTAATGAGCCCCTATGTGTAACGAGCTCACATATTAAATCAAGTGTACAATTCAAACAAAACTCCACTTTCAAAACTACATCGGATGCCTTTTTCACTTAAATGTCAGTTGTAGCCTCACAAAAGAAGCGGTTGCTGGACTCTTGTTTAAGTTGATAACTACAATAGTTTTCTAAGAGGCTTAAGAACACTCCTACCAGACTATATATATCCTCCGTGCTCAATAGATGTTTTATGGTTTATAATGAGAGGTTCGTTGAACCTAACACCTTGGTCTACTCAATGCACTACAGCCTCCTCTTCACAAAGCAAAGCGATTCTTTAGTCCTATTAAAGTCTGAAATGTCTGCAGTATGTTCTGTGATGAATGTTTTCGTATTTCCTCTGATTTAGATGTAAAGGACTACTGCAGTGAACTATCCTAGTTTTCAGCTTGTTAGAAGAGAGTATCGTTTGTTACATGAGTAAAACCAAGAGACCTGCAGATTTCCTTTGCTGGTTTTCATGGACGATTGGTTAGAAGCAGAATAATTATTCTGTGCGTCTTTGTCACACATTAGTACTCTGATGGTGTGACTGCGGTAATAGAGGTTAGTGAAAAGAAACATGTAAACATAAATTGCTAAATTGTACAACATATTCTTTCATCTTTCGCAATGTGTCTTATCTTTTTTTATTTTTATCCATCTCTATTTTTGTTTGCAATAAATTGATAGCTTGAGTATTACAATAAACACATGGAATATTAATGGGGTTGTCTGCATTTGGACAAGCCCATCTTATTCAAAAATATTGCATATTATTCCTGCCTTTACTTCTTCCCTCCATTCATAGCATTCTGTGCTAAGGACAAAAGGTATAACTAATAAGGCACTTGGGGGGTAGATTTACTAAACTGCGGGTTTGAAAAAGTGGAGATGTTGCCTCTAGCAACCAATCAGGTTCTAGCTCTCATTTTTTAGAATGTACTAAATAAATGATAACTATAATCTGATTGGTTGCTATAGGCAACATCTCCACTTTTTCAAACCCGCAGTTTAGTAAATATACCCCTTGGTTGGGTTGCCTGTGGGTCCTGTTTATTCAGGTGCCGCTACCACTAGGTGATTTGTTCGGTTGTGGGCCTAAAACAATGAAGCTGCTGGCTGCTGCTCCTCCATGTTTGTAATGGGCTGGGGGTGTGGCGCTTGGTTATGATGTCACAACCCAGCACCACTCTCCCAAGAATAGAAGGTGTTGTCCGCACTCTACAGGGGGGTTGTGGATGTGCAGAGGGAGGCGAAAGGGACGGTGAAGATAACCCACACACTGATCCTGATTACACACCTTAGTCTGGAAATGGAAGCTGGAAACAAGGATTCCTGCAGAGAAGTAAGTGGGGGGAACCCTCCCCTAATAAAAAGCATGCCTGTTGAGGTGAAATCTAAATTAAATTAAAAAAAAATAGGATTGCATTAAATGAAAATGTAAATTTGAAAAAAATTGTCTTTTACAATATGCAATTGTCATATTTTAACAGCAAACTCTAAAAAGAGGTCAAATATATTACTAATTTTAACAAATTTACCATCTAAATTAATTTTGATATCCTTTAAATGCCTTTTTATAATGCTTTCTGCATGGAGTAGCAATTATTTGTGAATCGATTTACCTAAAATAGATTTATTGGAACAATATTGCAAAACACTCCACAAACCGTAGCAGATTTTCCAATATCCAACATGGCTTCAAAATTCCAAGAGACACACCAAGTGTAAATAATTCGGATTTCTTATATATATATATATATATATATATATATATATATATATATATATATAGTACTTAAATTAGATACAAGATGGGCTATATATGAATATAATAACAAAAATTAAATTTTTCTTTATGTAAATCCTAAACTTAGGGGCAAATTTACCAAAAATCATATTAGGTTTTGGTTTTAAGACGCCACACATCACTGGCGGTTTAATACTCCAAACCGCTGCATTTACTATACGATGTAAAATGACTGCCAGCTAAAACTGCCAATAAGAAGACAGGTTTTTCTATACGTGCTCCGGATTGGCTTGAATAAAATGAACAATAATATTAACCCACATGAGTTAATTATAAATTAATTTTGCCCCTTAATCAATACATAATTCTTTCCACCATACTTTATATGTCAATGATGCTTTCTCATATGTTTTGAATAGCAGCATCCAGATTGAGCAATCCACCTCTTTGTTTTGCCCGTTTTGGAGGTGTTGCGGCAGTATTGCAAACCCCAGCTGAGTAAATCCAGCTATTTGCATGTTCATCATTGTTAAAAACAGGATAGTGCCCTGTAAAATAATGTTTTTTAAAGATGCTCATTCTGCCCGTATTATTGGCAGTTTAGGGCTTTAGTAAAACCACCGTAAAAACGAAAGCTGTCGGTTTTCATCACACCGTCCTTTAGTAAATCTAGCCTTTAGATTGTTAGCTTTAGAACACTGATCTGATCATTACTGCAACATGTTTGAAAGAAGCTACAAACTAGAATAAGTACAATACAACTCAAAAATGGTAATGTTGTAACAGATCTAACTTTAAAGACCAGGGTCCTGATTCATTAAGGATCTTAACTTGAGAAACTTCTTATTTCAGTCTCCTGGACAAAACCATGTTACAATGCAAGGGGTGCAAATTAGTATTCTGTTTTGCACATAAGTTAAATACTGACTGTTTTTTTATGTAGCACACAAATACTTGGTAGCTTATTTGTACACTGAAATTTAAAGTTGATATTTGTGTGCTACAGGAAAAAACAGTCAGTATTTAACTTGGAAATAACTGGGAACTGACAAAAACATACTTCTAATCTCTCATCTCTGTTCAAGCTTCTATCCCCAAAATGTATTTTTAATACATTTAAATATCTTCTCAACCATCACAAAAGAACCCTTTCGACTACCATAAATTCACAAGATCTTGCTTAATTCAAGGACAAGATTTATAAGATCCAGGGCCATCTTTTTGATTGGGCATGATGGGCAGCTGCCCGGGGGCCCCACGGGCAAGGGGGCCCCATAGGCACGGCTCTTAATGAGAATAAATTATCCTGCAAAAGAAAAATACCTGAAAAAAAAAACTACAAGGGTCACTGAGCAAGTACATCTATCTATTTCTATCTCTATGTATCTATATCTATATCTGTATCTGTATACATCTATATATCTATATCTAGGGGCCCCGGTGCACTGCTCTGCCCGGGGGCCCATGATGTTGTTAAGATGGCCCTGATAAGATCCAACATGAAGTGGTAGCTTCTTCTCTAATCAACAACAAGCTCAATCCATAGAGGCTGTGGTGGTCAATGATTTGATCCCACTCACTTCCCTAGGACTTCCTATCTATATTTATATAAATAAATGTGTATAAATATATAAATGGTGAATGTTTCAATTCCACCTCAAGTACATTAACGCAACATCATTCATTTTTACAGTAAATGTAGCAAAGTAGTAAAGTTAACCGGTCATTACAATGTTGAAGGTTGTAACTCACACAAGTATATGCCTTTGGTGCTCAGATAGTCTCAGTACAGGCATTGCAGTGACTGGTCTATGGTGATGAACAGAGATGACCGAAACCCTTTAGTTAATTTTGAGCTTCTATGAATTCCAGCACTTCATGATCAGTGAATCAGTCTGTAACACTCACGCTGTTCTGAATTTAAGTATTTCCTGTCAAAATTACATTTTTAACAGTTTCTTTAAAGAAATAGTTCACAATAACAACACATTTAAACCCTTAAGCCCTTGTCTTACCACTAAAGTGGCCTAATAGGATATGATTTCAGGTCAGGCTTAGAATATAGCTATTTGACCAACGTGACATCTCTGGTCCTACCCCTATGTATTAACCCACTAATCCACACAGTGCATTTCTGCAAAGCAAATCTATCAAGCTGGCAGTCACTCTATATCCGCTCTGTTAGACAAGTACCTAACTCCGAACAGTTAGGACCAGAGATGTCACATTGGTCAAACCCGCAGGAGGAGCCGGAGAACATGATGGACATATTTAGTAGTGATGAGTGGTTTGGATTTGTAGAAATCTGACAGATCTGAGATTTGGGGTTCTGAGTAGATACAGATCACGACTAGATTCTTCGCACCAAAATCAGATCAAACGTCAATTTCAGGAAAATATGGAACCAAAAGCCTGCTATGCAGGAAGTGCGCCATTGCACTTACGGTTAATGTGTTCCATGCTAGAACGCATAGCGCTGGGGTGTGGAGTTTACAGTGGAGGTGCGTTATTGCAACTTCTTGGTACATCTCTTAGATACTCATGGAGAATGCACACCTGCTGGGCAGGTGTCCCAGTGACTCACCTAGGAATCGCTGTGTTTGGTTGTTACAGTGAAAACCCAGTTATGTACGTCCGGCATTGTCACTTCCGGTCTGACACTTCCGGTTATGCGTTCCAGGGTGGAATACATATTGTTTGGAGAGTCTCATAGAGCATACAAGGGAACCATTGTCTCATATATTTTGCAGTGATCTGCAGACTATCACCTTTTGATGGATCATGAGCTGCAGCTGAAGATAGTCTGGGATTAAATAAGAAGTCAGGTAACTGTTTTTTAAATATCTATCTTTTCTGTTGTTCTATGAAGTTGTCTTGACGAAGGTCCAAATGTAGGACCGAAACGTTGACTTATAATGTGAGATACGGAATTGAATTAAAAGAAAAGTAGAAACAGGTTGGTTGGTATGATTTTGCAAACTGCCATGTATTGTTGCCGTTATTCTGTCACTAATTTTAGCCAGTCAGCTCACTGGAGACTTTGGCCAAAATTAGTAAAAATTTGGACAGCTGTGAAGAGATCATGAGAAAATAGACTGTAAATGACTGTATATCATCATCACCATTTATTTATATAGCGGCACTAATTCCGCAGCGCTGTACAGAGAACTCACATCAGTCCCTGCCCCATTGGAGCTTACAGTCTAAATTCCCTAACACACACACACACACACACACACATAAACAGAGAGAGAGACTAGGGTCAATTTGTCAGCAGCCAATTAACCTACCAGTATGTTTTTGGAGGAAACCCACGAAAACACAGGGAGAACATACAAACTCCACACAGATAAGGTCATGGTCGGGAATTGAACTCATGAACCCAGTGCTGTGAGGCAGATGGGATAACCACTGAGCCACAGTGCTGCCTATGAATATAAATGCTATAAATAGTAATATAGGAGCAACAACAGCTCAAAATCACATAATTTTACCTATTTTTTCAATGTTTAATTAAATCTAGATCCAAAACCAAAACCTTTCAGGATTTTTGGGTATAACCTGTAACAAAACCACAAAATGAAGACATTTTAGAACGAACAAACCACATCCGAACCCAAAGCACAGGGATTAGGCAACATCTCTAATATTTAGTTAAGTAATATACATGTACAATACAGTTCATATATCGATTTAGTATCCTAGCTTATTAGTGATGGAAAATTAACTATTTTTTCTTTAATTGCCCAACTAATTAATACTCTAATTAATAAAAAGATTGACTCCCAGTCAATACATTTAATGCTGATTTAATTTATTTTATTGTTATATATAATATGTACTGCATGTCAGCAATACAACAGTAGAAAACTATTTTATCTAACATAAAATAAAATACAATAAAATTACATCTATTTTCAGGTTTCCCTTATTTCGCAAATAATTTATTTTGGTGTCTTTTTGCTTTATAGCACAATGTAAAATGTGTTTTATTCTATTATCAAAATATGTTTTGATGAATGGAGATATCAGGATTTCATGTAATAAGATGACAACGTATCAAATATCTGACAGTGATAAAAGCTTGGCTTCTCCTTCAATTATATAATGGATTTTCTGACAGTGATCAAGTCGTGTATTTTAGGCTTTCCAGCCCCCCTGGGCAATAGAAGAGATGACGGCGACTTTGCACCACCAGCTACAAATGTTAGATAAAAAAACGAACCTCCAGATTTTTTATATTTATAATGAAATATCCAGCTTATTTCTCCATCACGGCGTTATGAGAACCCATCCATTTCTCAGGAAGACAGATTTCATTTTTCTCTGTTTAATTTATTTTGACACACCTAATTAACTGGATTGGATTTAGTGCCTTGTCTTGGCATTCATCAGTTTGTATCAGTGGAATACTAAATTCTAATGACCTAGTACAACGTATTGTCATCTTTAAGCATGAGACGGGTGTTTCCAAAATGTTAAAACTCTTTGGTAACCGTGAATATTCGCAGAGTTATCGGTAGGCAATATAATACACCCCTATATATGATGTAAAGATATAAAGCTATAAAAAAGAAAAAGGATTTTTGCCTGTTCCCCGATGACTTTAGTAATGTTTTGAAAAATCTGATATTTTACGTTCCAAATTGCAGGGAACATTATATACTGCAGCTCACTGTGAGAATCGCTCTTTATTATCGCGGCACACACATTAATTCATAAATACTGGACATGTAAGGGATCATTTGAGCAGAACTAATGATCCTTAAAACCTGGCTGCAATGTCAAGCAGAGGCTTTGTATCTTTCTTGCCTGGTTGTATGCTGCTGTGCAGGAAACGATTACACCTTTGCACAGGGGTTTTTTCTTTTTTTTCCCACCAGAATGCTCTTGATCAGGGTGGTTTGGGGTTTCTAAATATATAGTAATAGTCGTGTGCTAACCTTAAAGGCTCTGCCGCAAAAACATGATTTTTTTTTATGTTCATGAGCTAAAGTCCAATAATATACATGTCCTTCTACCACTTTACATCGCAATCTTCGTTCATTTAAATGTTTCCATTTTTCTCCAAAAATACTGGTTGGCTATTTGTGAGTGTGAGAGGGCACCGGGACTGTGTTATGCGTCGACTTTGCATGTTTATAAGTTTTGATTGAATTGGTAAAAATATATTTTCCCATATAAATTGTACTTGGACAACAACTCCTGAGTACCCAAAAGAATGTTGTGTGACCCCCGGCTAAATAGCGGACACACCCTGTAAATGCAAAATCTCCACTTTATGGATTTCATATAAAAATTTTCTCATCCCCCAAGACAAAACCTAATTTTTGAATGACAAGACACATGTATGTATCTAGTTTACACACAACGGGCCTGATTCATTAACAATCTTAACTTGAGAAACTTCTTATTTCAGTCTCCTGGACAAAATCATGTTACAATGCAAGGGGTGCAAATTAGTATTCTGTTTTGCACATAAGTTAAATATTGACTGTTTTTTCATCTAAAACACAAATACTTGATAGCTTATTTGTACACTGAAATTTAAAGTTGATATTTGTGTGCTACATGAAAAAACAGTCAGTATTTAACTTATGTGCAAAACAGAATACTTATTTGCACCCCTTGCATTGTAACATGGTTTTGTCCAGGAGACTGAAATAAGAAGTTTCTCAAGTTAAGATCCTTAATGAATCAGGTCCAACAAGTGCAAACAAGAATTTTCCTAATTATAACAGTTTGATGAATACACTTATAATAGCTTGTCAAATATATTCAACACCGAAGAATTTTATTTACTGATTCATTGTTCCATGGTTAAGAGCCTGATACTTTTTTTCAACACAGCAAAACATGCCTATTCTCTGGGGGTTTTTTGTCCCCATACAAAAATTATACCAGAGTCTTGAAGATTAACTGACAACAGATCTTAAATTAAATTATTACTAGAATATTTGGATAATCGATCAAAATAATTGATCTGATTTGGATATTTTATTTTTCCGTATCAGTTAGATAAGCAAAGAGTCTTTTATCAAATGTTACCAGTTTGCTTCCAGTAAATAATTAAGTGGGGTGCAGTACAAACATGTATATATTACTATTCAATTCTAGTCAGTATTCAATATATTCACTATTTTCTGCCCTAACTATAATTACAATTAGAAGTATGTTTGTAGAGGAAACTCTATAATCGATTTGGCATATTGTGCACCAAGCGACTTTTGCATTGTTTTCATGCATGTTTTACTACTATTCAATGTTTGATAAAAGGCCAAACAATGATGGTTTGAAACCATCTGAAAATCATATAGAAAATGTCCTTTACAAAAACGCATCCACCTTCCTTGTTCCTGTATAATTTCGCTGCCTCACCTTCTGCACCAGATGTGAATTTGGGCCACCATAAAGGAAGACCTTGATCAGAGAGGTTGGATGGATTTATTAAAGAAAGGGGAAATTATAGTTTATATTAAACTAACAGTTGTTACAGAATCTAGAGATGTTCCAACAGCTACATACTGTTTCTCCAAAAGGTTCGTTGAATTGGTACAAAAATGTGAAAATTGTCGGAATTTCTTGAAATTTAGATTGATTTAAAAAATGTATCTAAATTCAACTACTGAATGGAGTTGACAATGTTCGAGCCAGTTTACACAACTGGTTCTCACATATACGGGTTCAAGCTTCAATTGCTACAATTTAACTTTTTTTAATCGAATGGTGAACATCGAGTGCGAACATTGAATGTCAAAATTCAAAGCTTGTTGTGTTCGCTATTCAAATTAAAAAAATGTTAACTTTTTTTTATTATTTAACAATGTTATTTAAATAAAATTTCAAAATAAAAATATTGATTTTTAATGTAATCTCTTTGTTGAGATTTCAGATTTACACAAAATCACTCAAATACAAATATAGTCAATTATAACATTGTTAATGAATAAAAGGGAGAAAAACAAAAAAACAAGCAAAACAATTTAAACCATGGGATTAGCATAGAAGAGTGGGCAAAAAAGTGGTTGGAGTATAGGAAGGGGGAAACAATACCTTCAATACTTTTTTGCAATTATACAGGTTTATCAAGAGGCATGTGATGAAATTGTTGGCTTCTAGTATTGGTTTTAGGACTTTTGAGCTGGAAAATAAATGGTCCAATAGAGATTACAAAACCAGGCTCTTTGTGGGGAGGTCGGTTTAGAACTCTATTTGGGGCAATTGGAGCCAGAAGAAATTATATGATCCCACATTCCAGGCATCAACTCCCAGCTGGACCATGAGTAGGCACTACCCACAAGATAATTTGTTATTATCGGAATTCTTGTACTTGACACATGGCACTATTAGTTGTAGTACAAAAATACCAATTTTAATGTAAAAAAAAAAATGTGAACAGTAGAGATGCTCACTGACCCCCGTGAACTGGTTTTGGTTTTGGTTTTGGATCTAGATTAGCTTCATGTTTTGGTTTTGGTTTTAGCAAAATCGCCCTTGTGTTTTTTGGTTTTGTATTTTTTAGAAAAAAATCCTAAAATATGCTAAAATCACATATCTTTGCTCTTTTTTTGTTCCTACATTATTATTAACCTCAATAAAACTAATTTCAAGTAATTTGCAGTCAATTTTGGCCACCTCACAGGTCACAATATTATTTTCATTGGCACACAGCAGTGGCAGAAGAGAAAAATGGTGCAAGATGGAATTGTCCTTGGGCCCGCTCTCCCATTGTCTTTGATCCGTTCCTCCCTCCCACCCACCGTTATCTTGGGATCTTGAAAAGGAATCCAAAACTCGCTAGATTCGAGATCCGATGACGTAACAATGACGTTTTGCCTCGTTTTCGATTCCGAGGGCACGCGAAAGTACAGAGCCGGCTTAGCTCGGTATTCGGATCCCCTAAGTTCAGGTATATTCGGGTCTCGAGGAATTGAGCCTGAGCATCTCTAGTGAACAGTCAATGGCAAACACAAACGGTGAACCTTAAATGTGTATGGAAACTTGAAGCTTGATCTGAGCACAAAGTTTGTACTGCCATATCGAATCGGGGTTTACCGACAAACAGAAACATGTTCTTGGGTTCCGAACCAATGAAATTTGTTCAAGCTTGAGAGACACCTATTACA
Organism: Mixophyes fleayi; assembly: GCF_038048845.1. Lineage (NCBI taxonomy): Eukaryota > Metazoa > Chordata > Amphibia > Anura > Limnodynastidae > Mixophyes > Mixophyes fleayi. Next base: position 18,346,645 of record NC_134406.1, on the reverse strand, counting down.
GGGGAATTTACATATGGCCCTGTGGACCAGGGGCTACATATAATCCTATGTCTCAGTATGGCCCCTGCTGTCTGGGAGGGCATCTCTAAAATAGTTTCCTCAGTCCCCTAATAGAGTGACTTCTCATTCAATCTGCATATTGCACCATACTCTCTGCCGAGATACTTCCTTTATCGAACTTCCTTGTCTCACAAGTGTAGGTGAGAGGAAAGTGAGATATTAAGAAGACTATTTTCAGGTGTTCTTCAGGGAATGGGGAGAGGGTACGAAGGACAACATTTGTCTTAGACATCTGATGTGCACAAAGCACTATATAAAAACATCTCTATGCCCCATAATGACAGGTTATCTTAAAAACAAATGTTTGATAATTTCAGTAGGTATTTAATATGTCATCAGAAAAACTGAAACCAGGTATATCTATAGGTTAGAATTAACTTTACCCATAAGTCCTTTTAGTTAATAAATCAGGTTTTCAATTAGAATTAAATACTGCAATAATAGCAACTTACATAGTTTTAAATCTAATTAGTGTTTTGTTTAGAGATACTTAGGCTCGGTGCCTCAAGAACCGAACACACCCAAACTTAGGGGATCCGAGTACTGAGCCGAGCCGGCTCGGTACTGTCGCGCGCCCTCGGAATTGACAACAAGGCAAAAGGTCATCGTGACGTCGTCAGAACTCGGATCTCACGAGTTTTCAATTCTTTTTAAACCAATAAAATTGTATTGATTTTTTAGATTTTTCAAAGGGGTACAGAAAGGAAAAAAGAGGGGTACATAATGGGGTTGGAACACAATAATCCTGTAAGCATACAAAATCAGAGCAGTATCTACCTGACTATTTGCCATGTATGGCAAACCCAGGTAATAACCTCCACATAGAAGCTCATTCACCAGTATCATTAGTGGGCGAGAGTCGAGAACGTGACGGGGCTCCTTCCCCTTTGGTAACATAAATATGCCAAGCTCTCCACTTAATCAGCGGTGATGATGTTAACGTAGAGTATGGGACACCTAGGGCTTGCATTTAAAAATGAAAGTTAATTTTAGAGATCACTTTGGCCAGTGGTGGGGGGAGAGATTGTTTCCATGCCTGAGCGATAGCTGCTCTGGTTGCTATCAACATATCTATCCCAACGTGGGAGAGCAGGAGGATAATGTTGTAATAGAGCCAACTCTGGCGTGGGGGGATCGAGTGACCAAGGACTGAGTTTATCAATTGGAAAACCTTGATCCATAACGGACACAATACAGGACATGACCAAAATATATGAAGAATGTCACCACGTTCTGAACAATTGCGCCAACATAATGGGGATACAGATGGCCAAATGTTATGGAGTTTGTCTGGGGTGGCATACATTCTGTTCAATAATTTTACCAACATCTCCGTATGGTTAAGGCACTTAGACATTTTGAAGGAGTTAACAAAGATATGTTCCCAGTCTTCTTCTGACAATTCTAACTGGAGGTCTGTTTCCCATTGGATCTGAGGTTTAGACTTAAATACAGTGTTTAGGCACAATAGGGTATTATACCAAAGGGTAATGCTGGCTTTAATACTACCTTTAGTTAACGGGGAGTAATATCTGGCCTGGGGAGGTCCTATCGCCATATTTCTCAATGGCGGAGAGGTTAATAGATGCCTAATTTGGAGGTATTTATAGAAATCACCTTTGGGCAGCGAATACAGGGCACTAAGATGTGAGTAGGTGAAAAGCTCGCCCGAGTCCAACAAGTGTCCTAGGGTCTGAATAACCCTACTGACCCAACCAGAGAGATTTAAATCTGCTATTTGTCTGGCGACCCCCTGCAATGAGACACCCGTCATGGGGAGTACAAGAACCTCAGTGTCCCGGCACAGACGGTCGCACACAGTCAAGGTGTCTCTAGTAAGGGTCGGCAAAGTCTCCGCTGAGGGCTCCATTGATCAGGTACCCATAGCAGGTCCATCTTGAATTCCTTTTTAAGAACCAACTTAATGGTGTGTGGGAGGGCAGACCCCATTTTTCTTTTCTGCCACTGCTGTGTACCAATGTGTTTTAGATGTGCTAGGAACTGCCGTGTGTTTGTGTCATTGCTCTGTCGCTTACCATCCAGCCAGGTCACTGCAGTATTTGTCCGGAAGTGTATGAATATAATATTGTGACCTGTGAGGTGGTCAAAATTGACTGAAAATGACTTGAAATTAGCATTATTGAGCTTAATAATAATGTAGGAACAAAAAAAAAGCTAAATTATGTGATTTTAGCATATTTTAGAAGCTAACCCAGATAAAAAACAAAACCAAAACCACTTCATGGGGGGTCAGTGAGCATCTCTAGTATTGTTCTAATACTCCTCTTCTTTAGTGGATCATTATTAGCGCAGAGCTTTTAGTCACAGACTAAACTTTTCATAGATACCAGGAGCAACAGTGCCACCAAACAGATTGATAAGGAAATTAATACACCCGTTGCCTACAGAAAATAGTTGACAGTTGCTTGGTTAAGTTATCAAAAATATTGGTTGCTTCCGCAATCAAAGCTGCCCCCTCTGTACATAGGTAATACACAGTTTAAATATCTTTTTAAAGAGCTGGTACTTAGTGTCTGCCAGCTTCAAATCTTAATTTCGATGATTTTCTGTACCATGGCTCTAAGGCTCAACGTTAACTGTTCCCAGACAAAACCCCAAGACACTTTCCCAGATGTAGCACATCCATCAAGCCATCAATTATCCCCCTGATTCCTCATAAATCTTTTTCCATAAGTTCAAACAGATAGCAATGAATATCTGCTCTCAAAATTAAATTGAGTTTTATTGCTGTGGGACTTTGCAGTACAAGTGATTACATTTCTCTTTTAGCATCATCGAACCACCCTCCTCAATATGTTAACTGTGCTGACAGCAGGTCTGTGCTAGGAAGTGACAAATACGTCAAAGTCATACAACATCAGCAAAGGTTAATGAACATATTAGGAGCATGAGAAATGATTTCTGTGATTGGCGCTGGTTTTTTTTTTTTGAGGCTATGAATCTGCTGAGGTGCCAGTTGTATTATTAGGCTAATTTACATTGTTTGCACTGCTGTTTGAATAAAAGCAAAAAAGGTGTCATAGTAATTAGGGAAGGTAGTAGAGAGAGAATAATGTATAATTAAACAAGTTTATAGCAGCGGTATGTGTTAGACTAGATGCACAAGGCAATAGCCACCTACGTGAAGTCGACTTAAGCAGAATATATTTATGGCACGCCATCCCGATGCACATTGTCACTCCATGAGACGTGATTTGAGGCCATGTTACATGACCACCCGATGAGTTGAGCTCAACGGGTGGTTTTAACTTTTGCACAATGGTTGAAAAAGGTGCGACCAGGGACCAAGATTAGTACAATGTTAAGATTTTACTTCCTGTACTGAACTCCCGTCAATCAGAGTTCACCATAAGCTATAAGGAACTCTGATTGAATGGATTTCACTATAAAGGTTAAACCTTAGTTTCCAAAACAGTTACGATGTCAAGGTTCCTCCTGTTAATAGACGGAGGCTGAGATATTCAGCACAATATTGAAGCCAAACATCCCAGGTCATGGGGTGGATACTGTGCTAATATGTAGAAGCTAAATGAATATCATTATGTGCAAAATTATCTATTTTTACATCTCACACTTGCATGAGGGTCCCCCAACATTCTGTGTTTGGGAACTGCCTCTGTAAAATCACTTTGTGCCAAATCTTGCTGGATTGTGGGTCTGGCTGGAAATGTATAGCCCATAAAATTCGTAAATAACCCTCACTGAGTTTAAAAGTGCATTAACCTGTTTATAATACAAGTCACACTATGCTTCCTTTTTGGTGCATCAACAATGAAACACTTACACCATCCTGTACACAATTATTAGGAGTGCACATAAACAGTATTAATCATAGGGGGTTTAAACTTTAAAAATCCACCTCTAACTATACACTAGTACATTTACACAATTCAGTGAGGAAAATAATCATCATGGAGCTCTGGAGGAGCAGACTTGGGAGTAGAAATGATAACCAGTTTCTGATTGGGTGATTGTGACTCTCTTCCTGTCACGCTGTCTGTTCTAACTAGAGATGGTCACTGACCCCCGTGTTTTGGTTTTGGATTCGGTTTTGGATCTGGATTACCGTCGTGTTTTGGTTTTGGTTTTGGTTTTGCAAAACCGCCATTGCGTGTTTTGGTTTTGGTTTTGGTTTTGTTTGGTTTTGTTTTGCTATTTTTTGGGAAAATCCATGTTTTTGGGCCTAAATTAACCCAATTTAGTGCTCCAACTGTTTTAGAGACAAGTAATCTAATTGTTGAGGTAATAAATCATCCAAAAAAACAGTTTAATTCTTCGTTGGTAGGCCTATTCTACACACAAAACAGATTGTCTTCCTCTCCATCTATGCATATTGGCAATGCAGCCATCGTCTTTGAATGTATATTACACCCTACACTTATAGTTAAATATGTAAAGAAATGGAAAAAGCCAGTTTGGTTTCTGTCTCTCAAGGCCCCCCTCCACTTGTATAAAATAGCAAAAAATTCAGCCATTATAGACTGTACAATATTAATTGACATGGAGAAAGCCAGTTTGGTTTCTGTCTCTCTAGGCCCCCCTCCACTTGTATAAAATACTAAAAAATTCAGCCATTATAGACTGTACAATATTAATTGACATGGAGAAAGACAGTTTGGGGTCACTCTGTCTCTCTAGGCCCCCCTCCACTTGTATAAAATACCAAAAAATTCAGCCATTATAGACTGTACAATATTAATTGACATGGAGAAAGCCAGTTTGGTTTCTGTCTCTCTAGGCCCCCCTCCACTTGTATAAAATACTAAAAAATTCAGCCATTATAGACTGTACAATATTAATTGACATGGAGAAAGACAGTTTGGGGTCACTCTGTCTCTCTAGGCCCCCCTCCACTTGTATAAAATACCAAAAAATTCAGCCATTATAGACTGTACAATATTAATTGACATGGAGAAAGCCAGTTTGGTTTCTGTCTCTCTAGGCCCCCCTCCACTTGTATAAAATACTAAAAAATTCAGCCATTATAGACTGTACAATATTAATTGACATGGAGAAAGACAGTTTGGGGTCACTCTGTCTCTCTAGGCCCCCCTCCACTTGTATAAAATACCAAAAAATTCAGCCATTATAGACTGTACAATATTAATTGACATGGAGAAAGCCAGTTTGGTTTCTGTCTCTCTAGGCCCCCCTCCACTTGTATAAAATACTAAAAAATTCAGCCATTATAGACTGTACAATATTAATTGACATGGAGAAAGACAGTTTGGGGTCACTCTGTCTCTCTAGGCCCCCCTCCACTTGTATAAAATACCAAAAAATTCAGCCATTATAGACTGTACAATATTAATTGACATGGAGAAAGCCAGTTTGGTTTCTGTCTCTCTAGGCCCCCCTCCACTTGTATAAAATACTAAAAAATTCAGCCATTATAGACTGTACAATATTATGAAAAATGGACAAAGCCAGTTTAGGGTCACTCTGTCTATGACACCCTACCCTTAAGGATAAATTGCCCTAACAGCAGCCTTTCAAGATGGTATGTGATATGGAAATGCCACAAGTCCCTTTCCTCTTTGGGGGTAGATTGCACCCTACACTTACATAGAAAGTTTTAAAAAGATGTTATCGGCATCATCTTCAGCTTCATCCTCACCCTCATCAGTGTGTACGTCATCATCACAGACTATCAATTCATCGCCGCTTGAATCCGCCATTAGAGAACAGTCAGTGCTTGGATGTCTTGGATGGTGAAGGCCTTCCTCGTGGAAGATGTAGTTCATTTTTATAAACATCATTTTCTCCACATTTTTGGGAAGTAACCTTCTACGGCGATCACTGACTAAGTTCCCTGCTGTGCTGAACACTCGTTCAGAGTACACACTGGAGGGTGGGCAGCTTAGGTATTGCAAAGCAAGTTTGTACATGGGTTTCCAAATGGCCTGCTTTTCTTCCCAGTAAGGAAAGGGACTGTCTGACATTTCCATATCAACTACCTCTTGAAAGTAATCCTCCACCATCCTTTGCATGTTTATACTCATATTGGATGGACTTATGGGCAAAGTGACACATTTTTTTGAAAAATCCTTCAAACCAGCCCAGATGTTAAATTGTTCTCGTCTGCCCCCTGTGTCTTCCCTGCTTCTTTTTTGGAAATTTAATTTTTTACGAGCAACAGCTTGAGAAAGTGAAGGAGGACACGTCGTCAAGCCGAGGCCCAGTTCAGCGGCCAACTTGCTGAGCAATAGCTCCTTGCAAAAGTTCACATCTCGCTCATTTACAAGTAAAGACTCAATGTAGGTTTTAAACCTTGGATCAAGCACAGTGGCCAAAACGTACTGATCCGAGTTCAAGATCTTAATAACTCGAGGATCATTGTGAAGCGAATTAAGTACTTGATCGACAAGGCCAACATACTTTGCTGAATTGCTTGCTTTCAGCTCCTCCTTCATTTTCTCAAGCTGCTTTTCCAATAGTCTAATTAAAGGAATGACTTGGCTCAAACTAGCAGAGTCTGCACTGACCTCACATGTCACAACTTCAAATGGTTTCAGCACCTTGCACAGCACTGAAAGGATTCCCCACTGTGCAAGAGTGAAATACATCCCCCCTCCTTTCCCAATGTCATGACTTGTGCAATATGCTTGGATGGCTTTGCGCTGTTCCTCCATCCTCTGAAGCATGTACAGGGTGGAATTCCACCGAGTTACCACCTCTTGCTTAAGTTGGTGGCAGGGCAAGTTAAACTGCTCTTGGAGCTGCTGTAATCTCCTACATGCTGTGGCTGAATGCCTGAAATGGCCTGAAATTTTACGGGCCACCGAAAGCATCTCCTGCACCTCACGGTTATTTCGTAGGAAGCTCTGCACCACCAAGTTGATGGTGTGAGCAAAACAGGGAATATGTTGGAAATCACCCAGCTGTAATGCTCGCACTATATTGTTGGCGTTATCTGAAATGACATACCCTGGGGAGAGTCCGAGTGGTATAAGCCATGCATCAATCACATCTCTCAGTTTGCGTAACAAATTGTCAGCCGTATGCCTGTTAGTGAAGCCGGTGATACAAAGAGTGGCCTGCCTGTGACAAATGTTACGTAGTGGTGTACATGCTGCTGCTGTTCCTGCTGGTGAAGGTGAATGACCAACCCAGTGGGCTGTCACAGTCATATAGTCTTTGGTTTGGCCACTTCCACTTGTCCACATATCTGTGGTTAAGTGAACAGTGGGCAGAATGGCATTTTTCAGCGCAATCTCTACATTTTTACACACTTTTTGGTATAGTTGTGGAATAGCTTTATGGGAGAAATGGTGTCGCGATGGAATTCTGTAACGCGGACACAAAACCTCAATTAACTGTGAAAAACCAGCTGCGTTTATTGTGGAGATTGGACGCAGATCTAACACTAACATTGCAGCCATGGCGTCTGTGATTCGCTTGGCGACTGGGTGACTGCTGTCATATTTGCTTCCCCTCGCAAATGATTGTTTCACAGTTAATTGCTGAAATGTAGGACTGCTCATTTTATTCACCTGCCTCTGGGATGACGATTCACCCCCAGCAGCAGCAACAGCAGCAGCAGGACTAACGCTTTCTTCAGAGGAATCAATAATAGTGCCGGAGTCATCCAGCCTTAAGTGGGATGCCGGGCTAACTCCGAGCGCTACTGAGGATATTGATGAGGATGGTGTGGTGGGTGTATTTTGTAGCCGTCGGTATGTCGGTGAGCGGAGGGTCTTAGCTGATGAGGGAGTGCTTGTATTCTTTTGGGAAGAACTTTCAGCTTTTCCCAACACTTTGCCATGAACTCTCGTTAAATGGCGTAACATAGACGAGGTTCCAAGATGGTTAAGGTCCCTCCCTCGACTGACTGTGGCTTCACATACACTACAAATGGCTATACAATTGTTGTCTGGATTTGGGTAGAAATAATTCCACACATAAGAAGTGGATTTTTTTGTTTTATGCCCAGGCATGACAATGGCCTTTTTCTTGTCACGTGCCAGAACTGCTGCCACTGGTGCAGGACTTACACAAACAACCTCATCCTCATCAACATCCTCATTAGCGCCCTCGTCGCCTACACAAATCTCCCCCTCATCCTCTTCTAATTCCAAAGTGGCATCCTCAATTTGGGTATCACCGGCTACACTCGGGCTATTAAGGCACACATCAGCAGAATGCTCACGATTAGACATCCCACTGTTGGATGGACTCTCCACAGGGATTGTTGTCATTTGTGAATCAGAGCAAATATTCTCCTGTAATGCCTCACTGGTATCTTGCAGCTCAGCTTTGACGCGTAACAGTAGTTGTGCACCAATTGTAGCCTGGGTAACTTTTTGGGATCTGCCACTAATAGCCAAAGGTGAAGGCCTCATTCTCTCTTTGCCACTGCGTGTGTAGAATGGCATGCTTGCAATTTTTTTTTTATCGTCACTTAACTTTTGCTCAGTTACACTTCTTTTTCGCTTCAATACAGTAAATTTTTTTTTGGTTTTTGTTTTTTGCACTAATTTGAAAACACTCTGTTGTTTGACATCGCCTTGGCCAGATGACGTACTGGGAACACTAACATCAGGACTGGTGACAGAACCTGGTTGCTCATTTAGATCATATGTGGACTGCTTTGAATCCATTCTGAGCGCAAACCACTGAGGAGTGCTAAAAATTATTGAGTAGATACTGCTGACAGATATGACTTTTGACAGCCAGAAATATTAATGCACAATTAGGGAGGACACCCCAAAAACACTGAGGAGTGCTAAAAATTATTGAGTAGATACTGCTGACAGATATGACTTTTGACAGCCAGAAATATTAATGCACAATTAGGGAGGACACCCCAAAAACACTGAGGAGTGCTAAAAATTATTGAGTAGATACTGCTGACAGATATGACTTTTGACAGCCAGAAATATTAATGCACAATTAGGGAGGACACCCCAAAAACACTGAGGTGTGCTACAAATTATTTAGTAGATACTGCTGACAGATATGACTTTTGACAGCCAGAAATATTAATGCACAATTAGGGAGGACACCCCAAAAACACTGAGGTGTGCTACAAATTATTGAGTAGATACTGCTGACAGATATGACTTTTGACAGCCAGAAATATTAATGCACAATTAGGGAGGACACCCCAAAAACACTGAGGTGTGCTACAAATTATTTAGTAGATACTGCTGACAGATATGACTTTTGACAGCCAGAAATATTAATGCACAATTAGGGAGGACACCCCAAAAACACTGAGGAGTGCTAAAAATTATTGAGTAGATACTGCTGACAGATATGACTTTTGACAGCCAGAAATATTAATGCACAATTAGGGAGGACACCCCAAAAACACTGAGGAGTGCTAAAAATTATTGAGTAGATACTGCTGACAGATATGACTTTTGACAGCCAGAAATATTAATGCACAATTAGGGAGGACACCCCAAAAACACTGAGGAGTGCTAAAAATTATTGAGTAGATACTGCTGACAGATATGACTTTTGACAGCCAGAAATATTAATGCACAATTAGGGAGGACACCCCAAAAACACTGAGGTGTGCTACAAATTATTTAGTAGATACTGCTGACAGATATGACTTTTGACAGCCAGAAATATTAATGCACAATTAGGGAGGACACCCCAAAAACACTGAGGTGTGCTACAAATTATTTAGTAGATACTGCTGACAGATATGACTTTTGACAGCCAGAAATATTAATGCACAATTAGGGAGGACACCCCAAAAACACTGAGGAGTGCTAAAAATTATTGAGTAGATACTGCTGACAGATATGACTTTTGACAGCCAGAAATATTAATGCACAATTAGGGAGGACACCCCAAAAACACTGAGGTGTGCTACAAATTATTTAGTAGATACTGCTGACAGATATGACTTTTGACAGCCAGAAATATTAATGCACAATTATGGGGGACACCCCAAAAGCGCTGGGGAGTGCCAAATATGAAGAAAAAATAATAAACCTCTATCCTCCTCTCTGCACTAGCGATTTTGGTTAGAGCAATTGCAAGAACAATATGGTATTCTCTGTCCCTGCTCTAATTAGCCTATGACTACACCCTGCTCTCTCCCTCTGTCAAATGGCGATGGATTGCTGTGGAGGCGTGTATTTATAAAGTTGAAGTATCGCGAGAACCGAGTCCCGAGATCCGACGACGTCACAATGACGTTCGGCCTCGATTTGGATTCGAAATGGGCGGGAGAGTACCGAGCTGCTCAGCTCGGTACTCGGATACCCAAAGTTCGGGTGGGTTCGGTTCTCGGAGAACCGGACCCGCCCATCTCTAGTTCTAACCCTATTTTAGACTGTTCCTATCTCCATTGCTCAGATTAAGAGACTGAGCTTTTCTTCTTCTCCCAATCGACTCCCTGTCCATTTGCTCCTATTCCTTAACAAATCAGTCAACTGCTGTCTGTTGCTTCATTGGTTGCCTGTTGTTTACCGATTCAATCATAAAATACTTCTACTAACATACAAAGCCGTTAACAACACTGCACATACTTATATCTCTAATCTCTATCCACACTCCTTACCTGCACTCACTCTGGTTACAGGACTTACCTTTGGCTCCACCCACTTTGCCCTATCCTCCAAACAAACCTTGAATCAGTCCCTCATTAGGCAAGCTTATAAAATTCCAAAACCATCTTCTTAACCTCCCTATACTACTCTACCCGATTACCATGTCCCTATACAGAACACTCAATGTATATATATATATATATATATATATATATATATTACATACAGTTTTAGTACATGTAATTTCTTTCATTTTGGGGGTTTAGTTCCATTTTATTGACTTGCATGTAAATGATCTCATCACTTGCACACTACTTCTTCATTATGACAACAGCCTCTCAGCAAAATAATGCTTTGGCCTTAGAGATTGTAGTAGGTGCTCCGTTAGTAAAAGTAATATAAGATATAAGGTATCACCACGTATTGCAGATAACTCACTCACTATATTGTAGATTATATGAGTTATTTTAATAAAAGTGCTCTTGTCATGTGCATACAGTGGAGGCAGCCATTTTGAGAATGCAATTTATCAATTCACTGGGAAGCAGTGACATCACTAAAGCATCAGGGACTGGCTGGCAAACTTTAGCTTGGGGGGCTATGCATCCCCTGTCCCCCCCCCCCCCAGCCCAGCCAGCCCTTGTAAAGCATTCAACATTGTCAAGAATTCCTAGTTAATTGATAGGCTGCATTCTCATGAATATCAGTTAAGCCTACTACATTGCTGCATCCTCTGTGTGTGTGCCATGGATGTATGCCAATCTGAGGCAGATCTGTAGGCTCAGTCACTGTTAGAAAATGAAGGCATTCATAATACAACCTTTATCATTACTTATTGTTAAGGTGTCAATGTTGACTATTCATAGTTAGGGCGGCCATTTTGTGGGCTGAACTATATTTAATTGAGAATAGAGCAGCATGAGGAAATGTTTAGCTGAATATTGGTTAACACACAAAATGGCTGCCATTATTGTAGGTGGACAACAGGTTTATTGATGATTAATCAGAATACAGGTAACTAAAATGTATTGCCTTTTGTTTGAGTTCAAATTGCTAAGACATTCTTAAATTATATATATATATATATATATATATATAGAAGAAAAATGGAGGAAGAGGCGCACAATAGTGTAGTATGTTGGTAAAATGTTGGGATCACACAGAAACCCACAATAGGACCGGGAACACCAGTGGGGAAGAAACCAGCAAATGAATGCTGTAATCAAACACCCAATGTAGAGATACAAGTTACAACTTGTTCTCAAATAGAGGTGGCTATATTCACAGTATTTCCATATAATATATGTGAAAACACCCAGGACACATTTGTGTAGATATATGCGTACCAGATAGCAAAACTTTATAGTTTGTTGATGTAGATATCCTGCAGCTCATCAGAAACAGGTTACATGACTGGATGCACAACTGTCAGCCTCAGAAATAGGGCATACAAGGGACCATAGATGTAATATCAAAATAGTACACTTTAATAATAAAAATGTAGTAACTTACAATTCAAGTAACAAACACAGGGATCAACTCCCAATGCAGTGTAATGGCAGTAACAGCTTCTCAACGCGTTTCGTCTGTCTCCACAGACTTCATCAGGAGAAAAAAGGACAGTGCTTTTATTGTAAGGAAAAAGGTGCCGGAACTCACCTCTTTCTGCCCCCTCATTTTTCTGTAGTCCTCTCTTTCTGCCCCCTCATTTTTCTGTAGTCCTCTCTTTCTGCGCCCGTCATTTTTCTGTAGTCCTCTCTTTCTGTGCCCCTCATTTTTCTGTAGTCCTCTCTTTCTGTGCCCCTCATTTTTCTGTAGTCCTCTCTTTCTGCCCCCTCATTTTTCTGTAGTCCTCTCTTTCTGCCCCCTCATTTTTCTGTAGCCCTCTCTTTCTGCCCCCTCATTTTTCTGTAGTCCTCTCTTTCTGCCCCCTCATTTTTCTGTAGCCCTCTCTTTCTGCGCCCCTCATTTTTCTGTAGTCCTCTCTTTCTGCCCCCTCATTTTTCTGTAGTCCTCTCTTTCTGCCCCCTCATTTTTCTGTAGACCTCTCTTTCTGCCCCCTCATTTTTCTGTAGCCCTCTCTTTCTGCGCCTCTCATTTTTCTGTAGTCCTCTCTTTCTGCCCCTCTCATTTTTCTGTAGTCCTCTCTTTCTGCGCCCGTCATTTTTCTGTAGTCCTCTCTTTCTGCCCCCTCATTTTTCTGTAGTCCTCTCTTTCTGCGCCCCTCATTTTTCTGTAGTCCTCTCTTTCTGCCCCCTCATTTTTCTGTAGCCCTCTCTTTCTGCCCTCCTCACCGGCTTTCTGTAGTCTGTACTTACCTTCTATGCTTCTTTTCTCGCTTCTCTGCTTGATCGTGGCTCCTCTCACTGGCAGCGTCGTGACGCCACGACGCTGCCGTAGCCGAAAGCAGGAGACACATTAAGATGCGGTGCTGCACTGTAGCAGCACTGCAGAGAGAAAGAAAAAAAAAAGTTAAAAAGTTAATTAGACTTTGAAAACCCATGGAAAAAAGGTGCCTAAACGGCGTTCTGAGCGTTCTATGACAAAAAAAGCCCTGTATAAATATAAATATATATACATATATATATATATATATATATATATATATATGAGACCCGATAATCCTAAGCTATAAAGCGCTCAGTAAGTGCAAATAAAAGCAGTGAATTAAAAAAAGAAATATACTTATATGCAAATAGGCAGCTCCCCAGTCATTCGACACCTGTCTGCAAGTGTCAGACCTGATAGAAGAAAAACAAAAGACAGGGGGCGCCAAACATAGTGCAATTGAACGTGATACACAATGATATTCTCCACAATATATGTAGTTCCCGTACCAGATAGTCAGAATAATAAAGCCAAAGTGATATTGGGGAAATCCCTCTGATGGCATCACAGGTGGGCAATAGGAATCAGGGTGATCCTGGATGGCAAATATCCCCTCTTATTAGTAGGCTGGGTGATATCCAGGTGGCTGCAAACTCAAAATCAGAACCACAATAACATTTTATTTTCAACTCAAAAACATAATTTCATGCCTTTTCTTGTATATTTATGCATTTAAATATTCAGTCTTCTCTGCTATTAATAAAGTTATATTAGCCACCAAAAAAACATTGACTAGCGTTACAAGTGTTCAGTAAATTGGTTTGTACTCTATCAGCGATAGTATAATTTTAGACAGTATATGGTGCAATGGTAAATTTTTCCAGGGATTCAAATACTTGTTGAAGCAAAAATGAATACAACACAATGTAGAAAAATATCTCCCCCCCTCTCCATTATGCCTGGTTTTATTCAAGGGAGTGTCCAATTAGTTTCTTTTTAACAATCCCTTACAGTTTATATTGTATTCAATATTCTCCAGGTTGGCATGCCTGGAGAATCATCCGTTGTAGGTGGCATCTTCTGAGCCGTGCAGCCCTGTGGCATCTGCAGTTCTACTTGCTGGAGGAGAGAAAGCTTAGAACTAAAGGATTTATTATCTACTGGTATAAATATAGTAAACCAAAGTAAAAAATAGAAAAGAGCACATCTCCTTTACCAAGCGAAATATACCATTACAAATCAATCTTATTTAAAAGAAATGTATTCTTATTAAAAATATATTTATATATACACATAAGTGACTCACTTGTTTCCAATGTAGAGAAAATGAATGGCAATGGATCATCATCATTACCATTTATTTCTACAGCGTCCCTGCCCCATTGGAGCTTACAGTCTAAATTCCCTAACACACACAGACACAGACACACTAGGGTCAATTTGTTAGCAGCCAATTAACCTACCAATATGTTTTTGGAGTGTGGGAGGAAACCGGAGCACCTGGAGGAAACCCATGCAAACACGGGGAGAACATACAAACTCCTCACAGATAAGGCCATGGTTGGGAATTGAACTCATGACCCCAGCACTGTGAGGCAGAAGTGCAAACCACTAGGCCACCATGTTGCCCAAATATAGTACTTTCCTCTCCTCCTCAGTTGATCGTGTTGTTATTTGGGCAATATCTGACTAGTTTCTCCACCATAGCATGTGGTTTCCTCAAATGCTATGGTGAAAAGTACTTTACTGTGGATCCATTACCACAGTAAGAAATCAATGAAGTTTGAACCTTAATTTAATCATATGGTTCCCTACAAGTGCACTGTAGGTACAGAGTAACATTATTTGAATAACAAAGCACGCTTTATCCTGAAAAATAATCAGACTGTTTTTTAGTGCATAAATTGTTTTGACATATGTTTTTTTATGAAAATAATATATATTTTTTTAAGAATAAATTTTAACTTTTAAATAAGATTGATTTGTAATGGTATAATTCGCTTGGTAAAGGAGATGTGCGCTTTACTATTTTTTTCTTTGGCTTTCTATGTTGAATGTAGGGATTAACACAAAAACACTATCCGGTGTAATATATGGTGGCTTTTTGAGTAAGGTGCTCATCCTAAATGTATATATTAAATCTACACAGAAGCGACCATTTTTCTCTTCATTGAGGAGCTGTTGTAGGCTTTGGTAGTATGGGCAGCACAGTGGCCTGGGGTCATGAGTTCGATTCCCGACCATGGTCTTATCTATGTGGAGTTTGTATGTTCTCCCTGGAGTGAGAGGTGGTTACTAGAGACGAGACAAGGTGCAGGTCAGAGGTAGAACTAAGAAGGTCCTGTGTTATGAGATGAGATTTGAGACGTATGAAGAGGTGGCGTTTTTGAGGGCATTGCAGATGAGGGTGAATAAATTTAATTGGATTTTAAGAAAATGGTGTGTTTGGGCAATACTTCAGGAGAGAACAGGTGTAAAGGAAAAACAGGTAAACGTGACTATGGGAGAGGGACTGGATGTGAGGAATAAAGCAGATGTCTGAGTCAAGTGTGGTGGCTTAGTGGTTAGCACTTCTGCCTCACTGCACTGGAGTCATGAGTTAAATTCCTGACCATTGCCTTATCTATGTGGAGTTTGTATGTTCTCCCTGTGTTTGCGTGGGTTTCCTCCGGGTGCTCCGGTTTCCTCCCACACTCCAAAAGCATACTGGTAGGTTAATTGGCTGCTATCAAAATTGACCCTAGTCTCTCCCTCTCTGTCTGTATGTGTGTGAGTGTGTACCTGTATTAGGGAATTTAGACTGTAAGTTCCAATGGGGCAGGGACTGATGTGAATGAGGTCTCTGTACAGCGCTGCAGAATTAGTGGTGCTATATAAATAAATGATGATGATGATGATGATGATGATGAATAGTTCACCCAGTTAGCAGTCGACCTTTCTGCTAGTTCTAGCAAATGTACAGCACACTCCCAATAAAGCAAAGCATTTTAAGGGCTTATCAACACCAATAATATAGTTTGAATATCCAATAAAAGTAAAAAATCACACAAATACAATAACTTATTCAACCCTGCCGTAAAAACTAAAGTATTAAAATAAAACTCTCAAGGATATAATAACATGGACAATACTATGGACAGATTATATGACTCATTTATTTCTGATGTCATAATCTACGTCTTCATATTATTTCTCTTAGTTGGGTTGCTGTTGAGTTTTTAGGTTTCATTGAAATTGTTTTCTCCCCATTAATCCCGTGCTGTGTTCTTGCTATTCACATCCATCTGACTGATTGTCCCAGAATTCTTGGTAGGAGGTAACTATTACTGCTGTATTGTAACTATCTAATGCTTCTTTCTGTTAGTGTTCTATTCTGCCACTAAAATGCCTTCATCTAAGCACCGTCTATAGTAACACATAGCATATATTTCGATACAACACTTGTTTAGGGATCCCATAGTTTATGTTTCAAATGAATGTCAAAATAAAGGTTACAAACGGCAACACTTGGGACAGTCCTGAAAAAATATTATTATTATTATTATTATTTTACACTTATTTCATGATACCTTCCCTTTAAATACAAATATAATTTAAATGTATGCATGTATCACTGCTTGTGAGCTCAGGCTAAGGCTCTTTTTTCACTCCCCACTTCCCTCCCTCCCTCCCCACTCTATCTGTGCACTGATAGTCACGTTTACCTGTTTTTCCTTTACACCTGTTCTCTGCTGAGTTTGTAATTTTTGTACAGTTACTGTTTGCACCTTACTTGCACTTTTTGTACTTATTGCACTTTGTAATGCCTGTATGCCGTGTACCGTTACCCTGTACTGTTGCCCTTTGCTCTATGTACTGCGCTGCAGACCCTTTATGGCGCCTCATAAATAAACAATAATAATAATAATGGTATGAGAACTGGTCAGTGCAACTTGACCACTGACCTGATCGAGTTTTCCTTAAACTGTCCATTCATGGGTTGATCCAGTTGATTAACCTGAATGGCAAAATATTAGAGGATATGTTGTCATTTTGACAATGCCCATTGGTAACCGAATAAGACTCATCGGGTCACAGTAAAAGACAAGTTTCCAGGCGCAATAATGGTTAATATGGAATGTGTTGTATAAATATAGTACTGATCATCTTACTATGTTTATACAACTCACATGCCATATTAACCTCTATTGCACCTTGGACCTTGTGTTTTATTGTGTCTATAATTGGGGATTGGGACCACTCCACTACTACTGTTTCCCATTGGCAGCAAACGGATCTACATTTGACATAGAGAAGCAATTTCCAACTTTTTTCTAGTAGATTCATCAGAACGTTCGTTTCTCAGGCCGGCCAAACAGATCCCGTAGGACCTAGTCAGTGACCACATTGAGACAAGGCTGGTGGAATATGATATTCACTAGTATTGCCAATTTTTTCAGAACAAACACACACTCTTTGATTTAGGGAAAAAAAGTTGCTTAAATCTACAATCCTCCTTCCATAACACAGTGAGATTAATACATAAATATTGAAATAGGCAAATTTTAAAACAATTATCATAAGATAACATAGCTGTTTGCTTAATATCATTTACAACAAGATACTCCCACAAACATCTTAAGAGCAAGACTGTTTTGCTGTGCTAGAAGAGAACTGATTGAGAATTCAGTTACACGGTCACTAAAGAGACCATATGTTCAGCAATTTCCCAGTTTGATGTTTTATCGGGGTAGACGTTTTTTTGCACTTCATACTGCGGATAAAGCATGCCTGAGAAGTTAAGGTGTATCTGCGGAACGGTCAGGTTTCTTCCACAAGAAGGAAACATTGCTGCTAGCATCTGTTACTGGGATATTACTTTCACATAGTTAATTGTATATCCAAAAGAGGAATATGAACTGCAAGAAAAACAGTTAAGATATATTAAAATACAGACTAAAAATAATATTATAATAATAATAGATAATATGTTCTTCATAGATTTTGGATTTTTTTTTAATGTACTGTGTTATACAATATCTTATTACTATAATTATTGATTAATGTTTATTTATATAGTGACAATCATATTATGCAGAGCTATACAGAGGATATGTTGTCACTCATGTCCCACTGCCCCATTGGAGCTTACAGTCTAAAGTCCATAATTCACACATACAGTAGAGTTAATGTTGTCATAAGTCAAATTAACCACACAGTATGTTTTTGGTGTGTGGGAGGGAATTGGAGCACAAGCAAGAAACCCACATAAACACAGAATGTACAAACTCCACACAGATAGGGCCCTGGTCGGAATCGAACTCATGACCGCAGTGCTGTGAGGCATCAATGCTAACCACTGTGTATCATACTATTCATTATAGAACTATAACTGTGGAAATGTCTCCAGTTGACCTGCTGGATAATCTTTTGTGATGAGTTTCAGTACTTCCTATGGTTTACAATAAAAATAGTGTCATACAATGAACTCTGTTGGGTGTTAGTCCTACATTGGCTTGGACTTATATTTCCTGCTGCCCTAGGCGACTTTTTCTGTGCTCACCCATATTCCCACCTGTTTACCCCAATTTAGATATTTAAAACAGGCAACTATAAACATCTATCTATCTATCTATCTATCTATCTATCTATCTCATATCTATCTATGTGCACATCTATCTATCTATCTATCTATCTATCTATCTATCTATCTATCTATCTATCTATCTATCTATGTATCTATCTAGCTATCTATCTATCCATCTCATATTTATCTATATGCACATCTATATATCTCCTATCTATCTATCTATCTATATATCTCCTATCTATCTATCTATATATCTCATATCTATCTATCTATCTATCTATCTATCTATCTATATATCTTCTATCTATCTATCTATCGCATATCTATCTATGTGCACATCTATCTATCTATCTATCTATCTATCTATCTCATATCTATTTATGTGCACATCTATCTATCTATCTATCTATCTATCTATCTATCTCATATCTATCTATCTATCTATATGCACATCTATATATCTCCTATATATCTATCTATCTATCTATCTATCTATCTATCTATCTATCTATCTCTAGCTATATATATCTCATATCTACGTGCCTGTCTATCTATCTATCTATCTATCTATCTATCTATCTATCTATCTATCTATCTATCTATTTTCTATCTATCTCTCTATCTATATATTTGTCTATCTATCTATCTATCTATCTATCTATCTATCTATCTATCTATCTATCTCTAGCTATATATATCTCATATCTACGTGTCCATCTTTCTATCTATCTATCTATCTATCTATCTATCTATCTATCTATCTATCTATCTCTAGCTATATATATCTCATATCTACGTGCCTGTCTATCTATCTATCTATCTATCTATCTATCTATCTATCTATCTATCTATCTATTTTCTATCTATCTCTCTATCTATATATTTGTCTATCTATCTATCTATCTATCTATCTATCTATCTATCTATCTATCTCTAGCTATATATATCTCATATCTACGTGTCCATCTTTCTATCTATCTATCTATCTATCTATCTATCTATCTATCTCATATATATATCTCTATCTATCTATCTATCTATCTATCTATCTATCTATCTATCTATGGCTGTGTCTGTTTTTTCATATTCTGTATTATTCGTGTCCCATGGACAATACAGATTATTCAATTAATATGTTTTAAAACATGAAGAACACACAAGTGAAATTGAGCTGAACACTGCCGTTTATTGTGACTGTATTCTTATGAGATAAATATTAATGATTACTTTAACTTCGTCTAATCATTAAATCATTATTGAATTTACTTCCTAAATCAGATTACAAAGGAAGCTCTGTGATACAATCTGCAGAGTCTGATGTACACTGCACAGCTTCCCCACTGTCTGGCTATGTAGATTGAGGCAGTTACACTACTGAAGGCCCCAGTTGGATCTACTTTCACCAGATGCATCCATAACACATGCAAATGTAATCAGAGGCGTTGTGGTACTCATCTAATCTAAATGTTACATTAGCTGTTCACCAATGAATACACAAATGAGATGTGCACTAAAGAGGATTTCTTTTGGCATCGCTGCAATGAAACGTGCCAAGCACTATTTAACAACCCAGAAACTATGCAACTACATTTTATTTTAGCTTTCTTAAGGGCTTTTTTCACATGTTAATTTTTGTGTACTCTGCAGAAATATTAATATTAAATACACATTATGTTAGAATATTATTTATTTGTAGTGCTCTTACTGCTGAACTTAACATTGGGAGCAGTATCTATGTCTGAGCCATGATGGGTTCAATAGATGTTATCTGGAAAAGTCACATATTATAATATTTTACAGTATACTTTTCTGTATTATAACATTGCAAGCAGCATGATGTTACGTTACACTTTATAAATACTCATTCCATATACTCAGGGGCCAACGCAGGATTTGTAGAGAGGGGTTTCCACACCACGCCACCAGTGGGCGTGACCAGCATACATGGAGGCGTGGCTATAATTTTAGACAGTGCTTGGCTGCTCTCTAACTCTTCCTATCCCCATAATATACATGGGCAATGTTGTGTGCACTACTGTTAGGTGCACGCAGCTCTCCCTTTTCAAGCAGAGCCATGTGAAGCGGGGGCAGGGTCCAGCCACCTCAATTAAACAGTGCCCCAGGCTTGGAGGGGGCTTTCCAGGCACTAGAGAACCCCCCTCGGTTTGCCTATGACGCTCTAACTTTCACATGACTGTTTTGATTTTATTTAGACAAATAAGACATGACTTATTAAATTGGGAGAGTGGTCATTGTGGTTGGAGGATATTGTTGTACCCCTTGCAGCTATTTTGGATTGTAGGGTATGCAAACCTTTTTTATATTTTATCTGTTTTCTTTATTGCTATTACAATTGTTGTTTACTGATGCATTAAGGTGTGTTTGACTAGTATCTTAGCACCTTATTGTATTTGCTCATCATTACCTGTCTGTCCGAGGTCACCAGTGTTGGCATGGACAACAATGTAACAAGCTGTAGCCAGTAAGATCATTGAAATGCACAGAACAGCGCAGAGTATGTCATGAAACAATCCAGTGTTTATGCGGTGACCGGTCCACTTCTGTGATTATTTTATTGAGGACAGGGTTGAATGTTAAAGAAGTCATGATGTGGGGAGATGAATGAATGTTAGTTGTGAAATCACAGATTGAGAGTCAGGTTATTAGTGGAAATAGCAGGGTCCTCGAACAGCACAGAGTAGTGGTGTGATTCTCCTGGGAAACTGATGTAGGGAGATTGTGGTGTCAAACGCACCGCTATTTGGAACAAGCATCCTACAACCAACTGGTTCAGAAGAGTTTATTTTCTATTGGAACATGCCTGTTTCAGATGTACAGTTAATTTGTCTAGTAAGTGACACTACATATATAGTGACTAAAAGTAAGGGCTTTCTTCCAACAAAAGATCCTGGAAAAAAACATTATAGCACAAACATTGTTGGTACTATTGTCTGGATTAGGATTCGGCTGAAGTAAGAGGCAGCTTTCTTGAAGAAAGCCTAGCATGCAATTCTAACAATATACATGTGCAGCCATAGTTATCCCAAGTGCAGTGCAAATCATCTTGTGCCATTTTACATAAATTAGTCCTACATAATTTAGCTTATAAATATTTTTTGGATAACTATAGCTATAAATGTCTTTCTCTCCAGTATCAACTGGTCAAATGCAAAAAAACGTTTCTACCCACATCCAGGTTAACTTCTATCTGCTGAGAAACTGCTGTGCAAATTCAGTGTTGTGACATCATAAAGGCCACTCATCGGTCAATGGGTCATCAAGTGGAAATGGAAGATGGTTGCACCATGTTCATGGCAAGGGGTTTTGCCAGTGTTGGCAAATTCACAAAGAGAGTATAAAAATGGATTTATAAATATAGTATCTGTAGATATTGTTAGTAGAGGACATTATGTGGGTAATAGATCCAGGGAATTTATCTGAGTGCTATTTTAGGGGTGATGAAGGACTTTTTCCCTCCCATTGAGACTAAATTGATAGCTTATGGCAGAACGGTGACAGAGAGGTTAGTATTGCTGCCTCGCAGAACGGAGGTCATGTGATCAATTCCAACCAAGGTCCTATCTGTGTTGAGTTTGTATGCGCACCCCGTGTTTGTGTGTGTGTGTGTGTGTGTGTCTGCGTGTGTGTGTGTGTGTGGTAGGGAATTTAGACTGTAAGCTCCAATGGGGCAGGAACTGATGTGAATGATTATAAATTCTCTATACAGCGCTGCGTAATATGATTGGCGCTATATAGATGAACTATAATAATAATAACTGTCACGCTGAGAGTTTTGTTTCCTTTCCTTTGGATCAACACATTTAACATTCATGTTGAATCAATGGAGCTGTATTTTATTTCATAAAATTAATTTGCAACTCTCTGACCTACATATTACATTACTGTACAGGGCGCTAATGGGAATCTTCCCATCAACTGATTTATTAAAAATGAAAATATTCACTTTGAAAAAAATACATGAATTATTATTATTATTATTATTATTATTATTATTGTTGCCTCTGGTTTGTAAGGTGCTGTAAAGATTTGCAATGCTGGACAATGGGAAGAACTGTGCCTAAATAAGTCAGAGACATATAAAATTATTGCAGACTTGGTTAGGGAGGGTACTGCTCATGAAAGAGTTTACAATCTAATTGGAAAATGGAAAAAGCTGAGGCAAGAGAATTTAATGTGGCTCAGAGTTCTAATAAAGAGATGGGTTTTCAAAGAACATTTAAAAGTTTGAAGGCTGAGTGAGGATAGTGGCAAAAGAAAAGTCTTGTTGTCGGGAGTGAGAGGTGGTTACCAGAGATGAGACAAGGGGCAGGTCAGAGGTAGAACTAAGAAGGCATGAGGTCCTGTGTTTTGAGATGAGATTTGAGACGTATGAAGAGATGGCGTTTTTGAGGGCATTGCAGGTGAGGGTGAATAAATTCAATTGGGTTTTAAGAAAATGGTGTGCTTGGGCAATATTTCAAAGAGGAGAGGGACTGGATGTGAGGAATAAAGCAGAGGTCTGAGTCAAGCTATCTGGCTTAGAAATTGCTGTGGTGTTAATAGTGATGGAGATTTCAAAAGAGATGGCGACTCTGGGTGGAGGGAAGATAATACTCTATGTTTAGGGTGTTCATGTGGAGACATCAGAGATATGTACAAGATAGTACAGAGGAGCAGAGGTCAGTGGAGGAGAGATAGATCTGAAGGTAGTCATCCTAGAGGTGATACTGGAGATGGAGTGAGTGAATTAGTTCACCAAGAGACAAGCAGAGGGATGAGAACAGTGCCTTGAGGGACCCCAACAGCAAGTGGCAATGTCTATGAAAATTGAGTAAGTAGTCACCTGGACAAAACCATGTTACATTGCAAGGGGTGCAAAATAGTTTTCTATTTTGCACATAAGTTAAATACTGTCTATTTTTCATGTAGCACACAAATATCAACTTTAAATGTCAGTGTACAAATAAACTATCAAGTATTTGTGTGCTACATGAAAAAACAGACAGTATTTAACTTATGTGCAAAACTAATCTGCGCCCCTTGCATTGTAATATGGTTTTGTCCAGGAGACTACTTACTCCATTTTTTTGCTTAACTTCCCTTAATGAATCAGACCTTATATGACCATCTGCCCGACCCTGGCAATTGTTATATACTGAAAGAAATATATATATATATATTTTTTAAAAAATTCCAATTGATTAAGATCCATACAAATCCTGATAATCTCGTATCCATACATTTAGTTACCATAAAATGGACCCATCACGCTCACGTCAAACTCTTTTGAAATGTTTCAAAAACGTAAACATTTGCTCAGTTAAAAACAAATGCAAAAACATGAGTAATCCTTCTTCTGACACTACTAGGACTCAAATTTAATTTGCATACAATGCCGGTGGCAAAGTAGATGAAGGAAATAGTATGAAATCTATATTTACGTGGATGTCTGCTGCCTATAAATTGTATGTAATGCCAATGGCTAAAGAGGTGACGGAAATAGATAAAAATATGTATTCTAACTAAAAAGAGAAGTCATTAAATGTATAATTGGCACAGTTGTTTCTATATAATTGAATAAGAATACAATACTTTATAATGTCAAGTTGACTGTAAAAATAATAATTTTTAAATGTGATGACATTGAAAAAATAAATACAAATAAAAGCAGAAAAATAAGTATATATTTATTATGGGTATTCTTACTGAGAAGATCTTGTTAATCCCAGGTTTATGGGATTCTAATAATGCCCTTTGACCTAAAAAAAAAAAAATTAATTTGCTTATTTATGCCTACCACAGAGAGTGGCTTATACTATACATATTTTTATGTTATCCTTCTACACACTCTAATCAAACTCGGGGAGATGTGCCTGTATCCATTATCTATGACATTACTTCATGTTGGCCGTGCCCCCAATTACTCCAGACAATGCCATAGCCACTAGACAATGAACATAACTCTTATATTGAGAGAAGATCTCACACATCAGTAAGACTGACAGGAGGGCTTTCACAGGACATAAAGGGTTTATAGGGCAGATATTGAAACAATTTCACATCTTGCAGGGTTTAGATTGTCTACAGTAACAATTATAGAGAATGTAGGTAAAGTGGTGCTACAAACATATGCATACATTCATAAACATACATTCATCTCTTCATTTTTTTAATTAAACAAACATAAAAGAAAAACTGAATGTCATTAAAAATAGGATCAATGCTATTTCTGAAGTTTGTGAAATAAAGTCCCTTTGGTCAAAATGTGGCAGTATTCTATTGAAGTCATTTGATGATATTTAATTATAGCAAATACGTCATCGAAGAAACAAAATGTCAGTTAAAAAGTTTTATAGAAAACATGCAGATCCTTAAGAAAATATTCCCTGCATTGATGGTGTAAGAACTAATTAATGGGAATAGTTATCAAACATTCTAAAAAGGAAAAGTTGAGATGTTGCCCTTAGTGGCCAATGGGATTCTAGCTATCATTTATCTAGTACATTCTAGAAAATGATACATAGAATCTGATTGGTTGCTGTGGGCAACACCTCAACTTTTCCTTTTAAAAAGGTTTACTTAACCTACCCCAGGTTCTACTCAGCACATTTAGGTCAGCCTACAGTTTAAAATCATTTCGGTCCTTGGTTTGAAGTGAGGTCATCAGGTTACTGATATTCAAATAAATTCTGAACCAGACTATTTTATTTAACTTATATAGCTTCGCTCTACAAATTTAAGAAACAATAACTGGTACATCTTATATGGCTCAGGAACATCCAATGGACACATGGTTCTCCTAGATGAAATTCCGATGTTATTTTGATAATTCTGGATGCATTTCTTGAATTACTTTTAATGTATATAGGCTGCGTATTTCTTGCTATACAATGCGTTTTGCATCACTGTGTGAATACCTTTAATGTCATCTCTGGTTTAAGAGAATGTTCATGTTCTGTTTAGTTTGAACTGGTTCCACTGCAGTCATTATTGTGCCCACTGGGCATGATTCCCATTGCAACTTACTCACGGAAATTGAGCGTTCTGACTATATTTAAATCCAAGTGGATCTCAATATAGGTTTCTATTTTAATCTAGGTGTAAGTACACTCTCTCTAAACATTGCTTACCATATTTTAAGAGTGCAGGATACGCCCAAGCGTAAATGCGATGAGGTCACATCAGAGTGCATGCACACAAATAAATTTGTTATTAACAACCATTATTATTGCAATCAGCAAATAAGGCAGTTACAGTGGGTGGGGGTCACCTTAAAGCAGCAGTCCTGCACTGTTTTCATTTGTCTTTTAATAGCAAGTTAAGTACCTTTTAAGCATGCATCGGTTATTTTTATTTTTCTATCTCCTTTTCAAAAGCTAGATACAGTCAGTCTGCTATGCAGACACATTTTTACAGCACAGCATGTCATGTGATAACAGATGGAGGAAAAGGAGGATGTTACAGTGCAGACAGAGCTCAGAGGGGAGTTCCAAAGCGTCTCTGCTTATTGCATCATGCGCCATGTGACTGTGTTGCCACAGTAGTCTAGAAACATAAATTATTAATAGGAGCCGGTAAAAAAATAAAAAAAAAGCGGAAATGGTAAATGCCAATGTTCTTCTTTAAAAAAATTGTTATAAAAAACAACTATTAATACTATAATCATTAAAAATATTTGTTACATTTTGTTTTTAAAACATTTTTAACAGTAAATTCATAAATCAGGAAATTCTTAATGTGTACTGAATGCAGTTTTATGTTCTCTTCTACTTGTATACAAATGATCTTTGCTATTGACTGGCATGCATACATGTAGTTTTTAGAGATGCTGGTTTTAGTTTTGGATCTGGATTAGCTTCATGTTTTGGTTTTAGTTTTGGCAAAACCACCCTCATGTGTTTTATTTTGGTTTTGAATATTTTAGAAAAATCCTAAAATATGCTAAAATTACATGCTTTTGCTCTTTTTTTGTTCCTACATTATTATTATCCTCAATAACACTAATTTCAAGTCAACTTTGACCACCTCCCAGATCACAATATTTTATTCATACACTTTCGGACAAACACTGCAGCGACCTGGCTGGATGGTAAGCGACAGAGCAATGACACAAACACACGGCAGTTCCTACCACATCTAGGACACATTGGCACACAGCAGTGGCAGTAAAGAAAAATGGGGCTCCACCCTTCCTCCCACCCACAGTTATGTTGGATCTTTAAATGGGATCCAAAAATCGTGATATCCGAGATCCAACGACGTAACAATGATGTTTTGCCTCGTTTTCGATTCCGAAAAAGCACAAAAGTATCGGCTCGGTACTCGGATCTGTTAAGTTCGGGTATGTTCGGTTGTCGAGGAACCGAGCCTGAGCATCTCTAGTAGTTTTTAATACAAAGACAATCACTATCAGTCGGCACTTATGCCTGCCCTGCAGCCAGTGCAAATGACACGGTTCAAAAACATGCACTTAAGAGAAACATAGGACAAGAATGGTTCGCATCTGCGTTGTTACGCCCTCGTGCAGCTTACTGTATATGGCCTACGCTTATCCACCTCTTCCCTCACCCGTTCCGCCACTTAAGCCGTAGACAGTCGTCATTTGTGTTCAGGAATAAAGTGCATGCAGTTGCATTCACTGGAGTGAGGACCGTTTCTGAGTTTGCTCAGAGCTATTTCACGCAAGATACGGCACACAACTGACTCACGTTCGAACGTGAATGAGGCCCACAGTGTTCCGGAATGTTTCTGATCTTGTGCCCTTATTTGTAACCCATTTATAATCTCCCTTCAGCAAGTCCCTGTGTTTTATGCATCATACAGGATATATTAACAATTTAAGGTACTAGAGTTGTCTATGCTAATGAAGAGGTTTAAATAAAAATTCTTGGCAAAATATATGAATACTACTACTACTACTAATAATAATAATTAATAGTAAAATTACATTGTACTTATCGATATCTATTAAAAGGAATGCACAAATAAATAAGGATGGACAATATATGCTTTTAACCCAGTTTTCTCAATTTCAAGGCATCTTAGGTCATTTTCCTGAGCATGATAGATATCCTTAACAGAATTCCCAGGGCAGTTGCATTAAATGACCTATCTACCATGCAAGTTATCTTAACACACAGACTAAGACTCTTAAAAATAGATCTAATGAAATTACGTGTTGCTAGAAAATTGACTTAAGCCAGTTAAGTAGTCTAACATGAAAAGCAAAGTTTTACATTAAGACTGACTATGCTTTTATATCAATCTAGCTCGTTTTAAAATAGATTTCTTATTTTCTGTGAAGCATTGATGAATTATACTCTAGGTGGAGTACAGTGCCAGGGATATGGCATTTCTGAAAAGTCGTTTTTCATTTGACTCAGAACATTGATATATTGCACAAGAGATGATAAGAGTACCCAATAATTCGATGTGTTGTTTCTTGGGAAGCTTTTCATTTCTGCAAAAAAAAAAAAAAATACTTTTTCTGGATCAATGGCAGAGAGTCAAGTCATAGAACACAAAATCTAAAGTTCTTTGTGCTTTAAATTAATATAATTATATTTTAAATATTTGTTCTGATGCATAAATCGAAGAACTGAATTGTAGAGTTAGAGGGCCTGATTCATTAAGGCATGCAAAACTAACGTAAATTGCATTTAAAAAAAAAAAAAACGGCGAGTAATTTGGGCATACGCATATCCGTAATCAGCTACAAGCGGATCTGAAGAAACGTCTCTTGTTGAATAGGGGTGCGCATGTACGTCACTTGTCGTTTTGAGACAGGCGCAAGACACCGCAGGATACGAGCAATACATACATGTAATATAAAGTATTATTGTCACCTGTTAACAATAAAATCATTAGAGTAAAGACATTGGGAGAAAACACTTTTTAATATTTTTTTTTTGACACACCGTCAAATATATTTATTAGGGTGTTCTCAATGTATACTGTATATAAATTTAATTTTTTATAGTTGTTCCTAACTGCAAACATATGTTGTGGCATGTATACACGGCTAATATCACTAGTAATCGGCACTTACACCATACTTGCCAACTCTTGGCATTAGCTTTCCAGGAGGTCTGAGGGGCAGGTGGGCATGTGGGGGCGGGGCCATGTCACTTAGCCACGCCCTCTCATTATAAATTACTGAGCTGCCGGGATCCGGGAAGTTGTCCTGCTCTTCTGGGAGTCCGAGGGGATTCCCAGAAATTCGTGAGTCTCCCGGACATTCCGGGAGAGTAGGCAACTATGACTTACACCTCCCCTGTACCTGGTGCAATTGTCGTTTGAAAAACACGTACCTTAGGGATGTCCAAAACTGGAATCGGATGCTGCTGCATGCACTCGAGATTGGCACGCCCTTTCTGTACATTACCTATGTTAGTCCTCCCCTTACCCACTCCGTACCTCCTGTTAAATCGTATGTGTCATTTACGTGTAAACATGAATTACGTTCTTTGTAGCAAGCTCTCATTTCATGCAGAATGGATGCTCTAAAAAAATGTTAGAAACTGAAGAATGTTATTCTATTGTAACTTTGATTAACCCAAATTCAGGACATAAAGTCATGAATCGCAACAAAAGTTCATAAATTGCAGGTGGCGGGCCGAATTAAAGTGTTTTTGCAGAAAGGAGTTAGCTTAAGCCCTTATGCAAAACAATAAACACCCATAAAAATGCACAGTATACTACCGTTTATCCGGAGGTCGAACACTGCAATACTGGTCCCCAAAGGAACATTTGAAGGGAAGGCTCAGCCCTCCAGTCCATCCTCCCATCTACTGAGAATGTTTTATCTGCACTGTGCAAGTGCTCAAATGATAGTGGCAGCAGCTAAAGTGGAGTTCCTGAGGCTTTGGGCCCTAGCTCCTCTTCGAACCCTGTTGCAGCTGCATACCCTTCAACGCTGTTGTTCCGCCACTGCCTCCATCTCATTTTAATAATTTCTCTGCAAATCAAAATCTCATTTTTACACAGGTCGCAGCCCATAGTGCAGTTTTAATTATATGGCTCTACTGACTATGGACAGATTTCAGGTCATGCTAGTATATGGCTAAGGGTTCTGCGGATAATTTGGAAAGGAGAGGAGACATTAGGCACTCCTGTGTCAGAGGGGGGTCCTGCTGCCCTGCATAATTACATTCTAGAACTCAAAAGGTTTTAAGAATGTCATGAATGTTTTTCACACCATACTTTTTAGCATCACTTGCCACTGTAGTGTTATTGTGGAGGAGTTATATCTTGGCCATTGTGTGGGGGCAAAAACTAGAATATTCTTAACTGCTACCCTCCCTTTTTATAAATCCGTTCCCCTATACCCTGATAAACATCCAAACACACAGAGTCTCAATCAGGAGACCTAGGTTGTGGGGAATCCATGTAGGTATCATATTACTCAGCGAAGTTTTACCTGCACCCTGTTTGGTGTCACTGTATGATATTTTCTGTTCCTGATCAGTTTTGTGGGCACATGTATTTCAGTCTGAGTCCTCTGCTTTCTCTCAATCTATGCCATCATTCTAAATGGTGATCTTGCTCCTTCTCTTACCTTGGGCTTCTTGGGTTCATGGTCTCCACATCTTCCATTGAGTCCTCATATGGTGAGATCTTGTCACGGTATTTCAGGACCATGTTTACTCCGCATGTAACTCAGCCTCCAAGTCATCTAAAAATGTTTGACGGCCCTCTGCTTTGAATACTAATAATTGTTGGCCAAAGCAAATTTGACTTTCAACTTAAACAACACATTAATTAGCAATAAGATATTGTGTTTGTCAAGGAGTATTAGGTTTAGTAGATACATGTATGAGACCCCCAGCAGGCTAGCTGGCTGTACCTATCTAACCAAACAGATTTTGATGTACCCATGCCCCCTTTTTGGTTTGCCATGCACCTTTTTGACCACAGAAGATCGAGATAGTAGGCAGATATGAGTGACTTTTACTATCCATGGACTTAATTTACAAAACGTACTAGCGGTAAATATACGAAGCATTGGTTTCTGCAAGTCGTCAGAAATTGGCAACATTGCAAGCATTGGTTTTTAAAGGTAACTTGGTGACCTTTCCCCTGCAAAGCCGACAATTTCTGGTGACTTTCAGAAACCGATGCTTCATTATCACCATCATCATCATTTATTTATGTAGTGCCACTGATTCTGTAGCGCTGTACAGAGAACTCATTCCCTGCCCCATTGGGGCTTACAGTCTAAATTATCTAACACACACACACACAGACAGATAGACTATGGTCAATTTTGATAGCAGCCAAATAACCTACCAGTATGTTTTTTGGAATGTGGGAGGAAACCCACGCAAACACAGGGAGAACATACAAACTCCACACAGATAAGGCCATGGTCGGGTGTTGAACTCATAACCCCAGCGCTGTGAGGCAGAAGTGCTAACCACTAAGCCACCGTGCTGCCCATACATTTGCCCCCAGATGTGCACAACAAATCCCTTTTATTCTGCAGTCTTGCGCCTATATGGTCTGTCCAGTGCTCTTCGATGTACACATCTGCTTCCAGGCCTTTGGAACTGTGCCTAGAGTACGTTTGCAGGAGGATTAAAAAAATCTGAACAGTTACACTATGCAAAAGTGTACACATCATCATAATAGTACGGAGACATTGGGTCTGCATTTATTATATGTAACATTTTTGTGTGGTTGAAGCTTTTTTGTAGTTGTTCTAAGTGCACCTAACTGTAGTTTCCCGCAGAAGTGGAACTGGAAGGTGCAAAATGAGACTAATTAAAATGATAGGAAATAATTAGGATGAGACCAGAAGACTTTCAACTTAGAGCTGATGCAAAATGTAAGAGTTTTACTGAGTGAAAATGACTCTGTACCCTTCACACTTTAAGGATGCACATGCACCAAAAAGGTACACTTTCTGTCCCTGTACATCATTTCATGTGATAATATAAAATTATGCCTAGTATTTATACTGCCTTGTGCAAGGCACAATTCAGTAAGTGGATGTAACTAAGTCACTATCTAATAATATAGAAAACAAAAGAGAAATACTCCTAATTAATGATCATATTAGCTGTGCTTATTGATGTATGTACATTATTTTACACTTGTTTTAGACGTCCTGCTTTTACTTATCCAAATGTTTAATTCGTACCGCACACTATTCTCGTCCTCAGAGCTGCCAGATTTTACTTACATTTGTATTGCATTAAGTCCCATTATAAGAGATTAGGTTGCAAATCCCTTCATGACGGATAAAACACCAAGTAGGAGCCTGGAAAGTAAAGCTCTCTTTATGCATGGTGCATCAAAGTGGTCCCAGCGCTCTGAAGGCACCGGGATTGCTTCAACACTCGCTGGCAGCTTTTAAAATACGGGCCTGTCAGACTCATAATAGATTCTTACATTATTTGATTCTGAGTCATTTAAGAAACATTTCATTTTTAAAGAATGTTAGAATTATCTATAAAGCTGATTCAGAGCATCATTTTCTCCTTCTAACTGTTTCAGGATATCTGCTAAAAAATCCACACTATGTAATGATACTACCAACATTATGCTGTTTTGCACTCTATATCAGGGTACAAGAAATATTTCCACAACCATTATTATTGCAATCCGCAAATAAGGCATTTACAACGGGGTGGTTTCACCTTAAAGCAGCAGTCCCACAGTGTTTTTATTTGTCTTTTAATAGCAAGTTAAGTACCTTTTAAGCATGCATCTGATTGTTATTTTTCTATCTCCTACTCAAAAGTTAGATACAGTCAGTCTGCTATGCAGACACATGTTTACAGCACAGCATGTTATGTGATGGCAGAGGGGGGAGGAAGAAGGATGTCACAGTGCAGACAGAGCTCAGAGGGGTGTTCCAAAGCCTCTCTGCTCAGTACATCATGCGCCATGTGACTGTGGTTGCCATAGTAGTCCAGAAACATAAATTATTAATAGCAGCCAGTAAAAAAAAAAAAAAAGCGGAAATGGTAAATGCCAACGTTCTTATTATAGTCAGCCACAGTGATTTATGTTAAACAATTATTATTTTCATGGGGTCGTTGCTTTAAGATGATTTTTACTTTCTGGCTACCAGAATGCAACTTTTGCTAAATGCTTTTTCTTTGTAGCTATTATCAGTGATTTAAGGTTTGTATCAATATGATCAGGTATAGTAATTTGTTTGCTTTTATTTGGGGTATGACAAAGTTATGTTCTTTGCATAGGATAACCTGGGCTGCCATCAGAAATTTTGGGGACTGGAACAAATGACACAGATTTATTTATGTAAATAAAAATAATAAAAATCGATTTGAACTGGTGATCATCTACCATATTAGTCTCAAAATGTTGTACTATCATTAGACTGCATTGGACAAGGGTCTGAGCACCATGCTATATTACTAAATTCCATCTTCATTTCCTTCCCATCCGTTGTTTAGCCAGATCACAAGAATACTAACAGTATATCCAATCAGATCATAGAAATCTTTAGAGCAGTACAGAATGTTTCAGGGCATGGGTATGATGATCTTGTGGGAGGCAGAACTAAAGACTTCTTAGATGGACAATAATATCGTTTAATGCACCTGGTTCCAGAAATATCAATTGTAGTGTCCTATTATATATTTTATTTTTATTTTTACTCTAGATTGTAATAAATATAAAACATGCATTTTTATTATACTACTTTTGTCCTTTTTTTTATAAGAGAGAAATAACGGTATTTGTGCTGAAAGCATTTTTTTTTTGGAGGGGGGGGGGATAGGAACTAACCTATGCTGCATCATGAGAATAATATCTACACTTCCAAATATTTTTGGGTACAAGTGCTGTTTAAAATGCACTGATCGGCTATTATGTTGTGCTTTCGTGGGATTCAGCGACCTGTCCAATTGTGTTAATTAGGACAGAGCTCAATGTAACAGGGACAGTGAGTATTAGATAGCGGTAGGAGCAGAGTCCCCCCCCCCCCCCCTATCGATGTAGCATAGCTGGGGAGTAAAACGCGCCGCTGTAGAAAACTAAGTTCCTACATCTGATTTGTTGTACTTTGGACTGTGATTTGCATATTAAAAAGTTATCATTTCCATTATCATACAACTGTCTATATCTAAAAAAAAATATAAAACACTACCGTTCACTTTGAGAGAGGGATCTTCACAGAAGTTCCTGTTAAGCAAATACTGAGATTGTAGATCTGATATAAATCTCTAAATATCAGCAATGCATCTCTTTCAAAGGCGTGAGTAGATGCTCTATTATTTAGCAGTTTTAATAGATTTTTTTGTTACTGTTTGTGTTTAGTTCCACATTAAAATTTAATAATCTAAGCGATTTTGTTTCACAATTGCCCTCTGGATATACAATTGTATCCAATACACAAAGAAAATATCTATGTGCCATAGATATAGAAATTTGACCAATACAGAGACAAAAGTTCATCTTTTTTTGTGCCCAAAGGCAGGAAAAACAAATAACTTTCTCAGGGTTTTTAGAAAGGCTTTGTGGCCAATCAGATAAAGCAATGTATTTAATAGATTTTGCACCCAAAAAAAATACACAATCAAAATAAATATAGCTAAAAACCCACTTGATACTCAATTTATATACGAACCACTGTTGGGGTTCTCTCTTGCCGATTAGCACCAGATACTCGCACATTACTGTCACTCAGGACACATTAAAATGGCAGTGTTGATGGATGATATACACTTTGACCTGAGGGCAATCTGTGTAAGAACCTTCTACACAGTCACTGTAACATTAATGGGTTCTTAGCCTATATTAGTTATGTTCAGTAGGCATTCTGCAACAAAATAGTACACATTTTTATTGATCGGAGCTCAAGGCAAAGCTGTCGTGCACATAGATCACACCTGCTTATGTGAGAAACGCGTAAAGCACTTTTATACAGGATTGCTTGGGGAACAGAAGGCATTTAAAGTGTTTGGCAATAGGGGAACAATATTACAAATGTAAACCTGAAATATAAATAAATAAATTATTCTCTGTAGCTCTGAAGGAAGACGTTGATTGATTCACCCTATAAAACTGTATCTGGAGAGATAGATTGATGAGGACTGCTCTGGAAAACTGGGTCAATGGTGACCATGGCATGCAGTGGGGGGCACATCTAAGCCTCATTGTCTGGATAGCAATTCTTCTTGGAAACTTAGCGTCCATATGTTTTACCGTAGAGAGAAATAAGTTATATAGTCTTACCATAATAGTTGGATGGGGGTGCAAGTTGTGTCGAATTAATGTTGGGTGTCCCTAAACGATAAGATTAACTCTGTGGACAATTGTTTTATGGAGGTAGTGCGCAAAATAGAAGTGAAGGGCTTATATTGCCAACATAACC
The DNA here is from genome assembly GCF_038048845.1 of Mixophyes fleayi. Taxonomy (NCBI): domain Eukaryota; kingdom Metazoa; phylum Chordata; class Amphibia; order Anura; family Limnodynastidae; genus Mixophyes; species Mixophyes fleayi. The sequence continues at coordinate 18,311,811 of NC_134406.1, read as the reverse complement.
CCATGCCATTGGTAAGACACACTCTGTAGTAGAGTGTGTGTGTAACTAGTACCTTATTGAGCAAAAAAAGGAGTAACTTTGCATTTTGGCAAAACCATGTTGCATTGGAGGAGGGGGGGGGCAAACTTAAAATGTGATGGCAGATTTACAGTTGGGGTAAGGCATCTTCTATATCAACTTTAAATTTCAGTGTACAAATAAAGCTATCAAGTATTTGTGTGCTACATGATAAAACAGTCAGTACTTATCTTATGTGCAAAATAATAAACTAATTTGCACCCCTTGCATTGTAACATGGTTTTGTCCAGGAGAAAACTTACTCCTTTTTTGCCTTACTTTTCTTAACGAATCAGGCCCATGGTGTTCTTGAAAAGGCATAGACATAAGACTACATATGCCTGTTCCCACAAAGATCAAGGGGCAAAGGTATCACACCTTCTTAAAAGAAAATGTGGAGGGGTGCCCATAGCAACCAATCAGATTCTAGCTATCATTTACCTAGTATATTCTATTGCTATGGGCAACATCTACTCTTTTACTTTTTAGAAGGTTTGATACATTTACTCCCCAAGTGTCTATTTAATAATAATATTATATAGTATTGTAGTATGAGAATAATATTATTTAGATATGTCCCTATAAAGAGTGTATCAATCAAATGGTTAGATATAGGATAGGAGTTATAGGTGTGAAATGTTCCATTTGGTTTTGTTATGCATATTTACCTTTCATCAGAGTCTAATCCCTATTGTGTGCGGGAAAAAGTTTTTTCAACTTATCCAACATTTTTTGAGGTTTCACGTGATCCTCTAATTACCTCTGGAAAGTCCTAAAAAGAGATCTTATGGACTTATTAGATTGATTTGGATATTTGATATTTGATACTCACAAAGAGCCCTATCTAGTGGATGGACAATTGATTTATTTTTGCTATTAATATAAATTTTGCATTTTATTATCAGTATTGCTTTTGCATGTATATCTATATATTGTTTTTATTGTGTTATGTATTAAAATTTATATGTGGGTTTAACCAATCTTTTTTACTTTTTTATTTGTAACTATTTTCCCCAGCGCCATTATTTCCAGTATTTTATGCATATTTATACCTCACCCCAATTCATAAAAGGTCTGTAGAGATGGGCTTGTCCTTTAAGTAATGGCAACAAACCATTCGTGAGAGGTTTTTTTGGTGATCATGTATAGGTATGGCAATGCAAGACAGTGCTAATTTAATAAGTTTAATATTACATTAGAATCTCCTTTACATGTTTCTTTCCTTTTCTTTCTGCAGGTGATATGTGCAAATGTAACAGGTGGTGGGAAACTTGGAAGTTTAAAATCAGGAGGCTCCATATCCACACTTAAGCATATATGGACAGAAAGTAACAAAGACTTGTCAATCAGTCGCCTCCTATCACAGACTTTTCATGGCAAAGAAAACCAAACTTCCTTGGATATGAGATATGATACTCCAGAACCTTACACGGAACAAGAACTTTGGGAATGGCTGAGGAACTCAACAGATCTGCAAGGGCCTCGTCCCAGAGCCAAAAGACGACCCATGGTTAAGACGGGAAAGTTTAAGAAAATGTTTGGCTGGGGGGATTTCCATTCCAACATCAAAACCGTGAAGCTAAATTTGTTGATAACAGGGAAAATCGTGGATCATGGCAATGGAACTTTCAGCGTTTACTTTAGGCACAACTCTACCGGTCAAGGAAATGTGTCCGTCAGCTTGGTTCCACCAACCAAAATTGTGGAATTTGACTTGGCACAGCAATCCGTGATTGACGCTAAAGATTCTAAGTCCTTCAATTGTCGTATTGAGTATGAGAAGGTCGACAAGGCTACCAAGAACACTCTTTGCAACTATGACCCTTCAAAAACATGCTACCAGGAGCAGACCCAAAGTCATGTATCTTGGTTATGCTCCAAGCCCTTCAAAGTGATCTGTATTTATATATCATTTTATAGTACAGATTATAAACTAGTACAAAAGGTGTGTCCTGATTATAACTACCACAGTGACACGCCCTACTTCCCTTCTGGTTGATGATAACATGTATGCAAGACTTACCTCTAAGGCATAAAAGATGACTGGGCTGGATCCTTATCCAAAAAAAAAAGTTCCATCAATTGCCAGGAATGTGTCTACACTACAAATGATTTAACTCTACATAAAACTTTTATATGGAAAAAAAAAAAATGTATCAGATGCAAATTACTTGCCCCCAAATCACTCTATATTCCATTTACTAGGTGTAAGTCACTGTGGATATAAAACAAACACACATTGTACGTGGTCGTTTATCAATATCTTTGTTAGGACAGCTTCCATCGTCTAATACATAATGTTTCATGACAATTTCACATGGAACCAAAAGGATTAGCCATACTTAAATCTTTATTCATGCTTTTTAGTATGGAAATGTTTCCCTGTTATAACTACACTCCAGTAGGCATTGTCTATACAAATTTCTGGAGCTACCATAAGAGTAAATATAATATCATAAGAAAGAATACCTACAAACAACTGGTTAGTTGTGTGATATTCGGGTAATTCTTCAAGATCATCATCAACGACCCTACAGATACAACACTACATAAAGGCACATTGATGACGGCGATTGGTGTCAAGTACAGCCCGTCACAAATAAAGATGGAGATCCATTTAAAATGTACATGTTTGAATATGTCACACTGGTACAGTTAACGTTTTTCTGACCATTCTAGAGTTTCGGGAGACAGGATGATTTTAAGTACACCGAAAACAAAATCCCGATTAATGTCATGTAAGTTCTAAATGGCTGAAATCTTTATTGCAGTATATTGTATACTTCAATATCCTAGTCTACATTTGTATGAATGGTTTGTATTGTATATAGTTTAACCAGTGTTCCTTGAGCAGCTTATTAATATAACTAGTAAATGTGTCTGCTTGTTATTGGTTAAATACAATCAAAGGACACGAGGATTCCATGTTTATCGACTTAGCTGTAAACTTCATTAATACGAAAAAAGGACGTAATTATGTACAAAGCATTTATTCTGCTAAGTATTGTTGAAAGCTAAACATATACAGCATTGAAATCTGTATGCATTTAGATATTTTATTTCTGGACAAAAAAAGGTGAATTGTATATAAAATAAAATACATAAAGTTGAATTTAAATATCGACAAGTGGTTGTTTTAATGATATAATGCAACATTTTGAGCAAATTATTGGGAGAAAGCAAATTTGCTTTACAGAACAAAAAGGCATTGTTAATGTGTATTAATCAAATCTAGGCATAAATAATATATGTATTGTGAGAAGTTATATATAACCAAAGAAGGAATGCACTCTAAATCCGGGACCATTACCCATGGTGCCTTCCAGTCGTCGTAAAAGCGATGAGGGTGCAACCACAGAGATTTTGCAAATGACAAGTATTCTATTGCACAATCATCAATGTTTCTATCACTATATCCACTACAGTCAGGACAGCAATAGCTGCATTACATATGGGGGTATATTTACTAAACTGCGGGTTTGAAAAAGTGGAGATGTTGCCTATAGCAGCAAATCAGATTCTAGTTATCAATTATTCTACAAAATTATTATTATTATTATTATTATTATTATTATTATTATTACCATTTATTTATATAGCGCCACTAATTCCGCGGCGCTGTACAGAGAACTCACTCACATCAGTCCCTGCTCCATTGGGGCTTACAGTCTAAATTCCCTAACACACACACACACACACAGACAGACAGAGAGAGAGAGAGACTAGGGTCAATTTTGATTGCAGCCAATTAACCTACCAGTATGTTTTTGGAGTGTGGGAGGAAACCGGAGCACCCGGAGGAAACCCATGGAAACACGGGGAGAACATACAAACTCCACACAGATAAGGCCCATGGTCGGGAATTGAACTCATGACCCCAGTGCTGTGAGGCAGAAATGCTAACCACTAGGCCACTGTGCTGTCCAAACTGATAACAAGAATCTAATTGGTTACTATAGGTAACATCTCCACTTTTTCAAACCTGCAGGTTAGTAAAGGTGATCCAAGGTCTCTTGTACAATAAGTCTATAGAACATCAGTAGATTGTAGCCAGTAAACTTCAGCGGGTGAGGATTTAAGAAACCAAATGACAGACAAATAGTAGTTTCCATAATACACACTAGATTGTTTATCAACAAAATGCTTAAAGGAATAATCAAAGATAGTATTATGAAAAGGTCAGGTGGAACCAATCACTGCGCCACAATCCACCATATAAAAAATTCCATTATCCCTATAATAGACCACGATGTTCAGATGCAGCTACTCCCATGAAGTCCCCAACCACAGAAACAGGGCCTACTGAAGAGATATAAATCAGGAAATATAGTGTAGTATATCAATACAGCAAGCAACTGAACCAATGAAATGCCGTGTACATTGATATGGAATATGAATGACTTATCTTATAACCAGGGCCATCTTAACAACATTATGGGCCCCCGGGCAAAGCAGTGCATCGGGGCCCCTATATATATATATATATATATATATATATATAGATGTATAGAGATACAGATATAGATATATAGACATAGAGATAGATAGATGTATTTGCTCAGTGACCCTTGAAGGTTGTTTTGCAGGTTTTTGCTTTTGCAGGATTATTTATTCTAATTAAGAGCCCTGCCTATGGGCCCCCTTTGCCCGTGTGGCCCCCGGGCACCTGCCCATCGTGCCCAATGGAAAAGATGGCCCTGCTTATAACAGAGGTAAAGCATCAATCAATTTAAGCATCCAATGTCGGATTTTGCTATCGTCCCCAACGTGACTCATAGGCTGGGTACACGCAACAGGTTTTTCACCTGTTTATCATGTCAATCACACGATAAACAACTGTTTGGTCTAATATCGCATTAGTCTGTACGCTCCAACAATCATGGTGTATTATTGTTCCAAAGCACATTGTATCATTTGGTTTGATTTCATAGCCAGACTAAAAATCTCTATGAACGATAGAACGATGTTGGGCAAATCCTGCAGTGTGCACGCACTCACAACTAGCAGTGTAGGCAGATCTCCGTAGAGTTTACAGAGTCACCATCTTTTCAGCCGGTGATTATGACGGATGAAGAGCACAGTTCTGACCGTAAATCGTGTATAGTGTGTATGCATGATTGATGCCGATCGGGACTTTCAGTTGTTGGTGAAATCATTAACGATATCGTGAGAAATTTTCTGTAGTGTGTACCCAGCCTTAATAGTTCCAAGGGTAATAAAACATGGAAGCAAAGAAGAAAAAAGAAAAGATGGATACAATGGGCGGCTTATGTTCAGTAAAGAATGAAAAACAGTGTAAATACCCTTACATCCATAAAAAAAGATTCAAGCTTATCTGCAGTAGTTATTAAAGCAAATATTAAAGCATATGTTATGTATTTCCCTTTGTTGTCAAAGTCCTAGTATAGTTACTTTCCCAGTTGAGGCTTCCAGTAAATTAAATGTAAGGGACTATGCAAGGATTGTGTCAATACATTGATAGGGCAACTAACGCAAAGCTATATTTATGACATCACATCTGTTTAAAGGAGACGGATATCACGCCAAGTCACCACACTGATTGTGATTAGCCAGAAGGCCCTATAGCATTGGGGCATACCAAAGTCAAGTTGTCTTGGCACGCCATCTTTGGCCACATAGGTACTTTTATGAAGCCGCCAGGTCATTCACACTATATATTTTGTTTCGGTTGGGGGCATTCATCTCAAAAATTAATTAGGCTTAGTTTAGAATTTATTTCACACTCTCTGTTGCACCACATTGCAGATAGCCTACGATATTTCAGCTACAGACAACTGATGTCAAAGGAAAATGTACAGTATGAAGGTGATCTCGTTAATTGGTGCTAATTAATGAGCTAGGTGAGTTAAATGCTTATATAAAAGCTACTCCTCTTGTTCATATTACAGGACAAGGTGTCTGCTATCTCTTCTCATATTATAAGCAAAAGAAAAATGTGAACCAATTTGTTAATGCTGCCTAAAACTATATAAACTAGTAAAAATCAATAAAAGTGGAATAATGGTTCTGAAATGTTAGTGAGGATTATGCAGCGTGGCTTGTATATATAAATGTCATTTTAAATTAAGTAAATAAACAGATAATAAGCTTTGGCAATAAACACATACATTTATAACATATCCTGTATTGTAATTATTGTTATGTGGTAAATGCATAATGTGGGTTAGAAGTAATGTGTGGTCATAGGCAGATTTTGGCCATACCTGTGTCCGTAGGGAATATTATGGAAAATGATGCAATATCACTTACTATTTACTTATTATTTTATCTATAAACCGGTGGCAGCCATTATGTGTGCTAAAATAATGTTCATGATAATGTCATGATTAGGAAATAATAAGTGCTATCACTTTGTGTTTCATGCATCAGTGATGTCACTTGTTCCTAATCTAGAGCTGAACCTAGATGCCCCCCTCCTCAAAAGCCCCCATCTCAGACACTGCCCCGCCCACCTATTCTTACCTTGTGTGGAGTAAGGCGGAATCTTCTCTTCTGTCAGATTAGGAGTGTTGTGCTGGGCTGTGGTGTCATGGACAAGCGCCACACTCCCTGCCCATCTCCAACATGGAGGAACAGCTTGACAGGTACAATGCTACTGGCTGTTGCTGCTCCATGTAAGAAGCCACTGATAAGGGTAACATAACAACACTAACTGTGTGACATTACATTACTTATTCAGTGTTTTAGGAGCCCCTTGGCTCCCTAGGTGATGCCTAAGTTGGCCTTGTGATAGTGCCATTCTGCTCCTAATGATTTCATAGGCCTCCTCATAAATTTTGGCTCAGCCCACAAAATGGCTTCTACAATGAGTGCATGACAAGAACTCTTTCAAAATACACATTTGTTTTGAATTTATTTTCATTCCAAATGGTATATTTGTTTGTAAAAAAAAAAGTAAAAAAGATTTTATACATTTTTTCCTGTGCTCCAAGTGTCATGTGTACTTACTTGTATCTGGACAATTTCAAAATAAACTGTGTTAAAATAATTACATACAAAGTTCTACAAGCTTTTAAATGTAATTATGTAAAGAAAAAAAGAGTAAACATTTTACTTAAATAAACTAATATGATATAAATGTTCAATGCTTCATTTCTTAGGTGCTAAAATAGTATAGAAAAAGTATCAAATCACTTTAATTCACAGTAAATATACACATCAAAAAGGGTGAATGAAAAATAAGACTCCTTTGTTATTTCCTATACTCTGCTATTGTCTATAAAGCGCCATAAACATAATCTCAATATCTAATCTATATAAAAATATATAAGTAGTCCGCCAATATTGAAACAATTTTTTTGCAGCTAAAAATAAAATAAGTAAGAAAGACAAAAAGACATTGCATTGCATTGACTGTTGGTGTTCATTAAAAGCTTTGATAAAAGTTTCCCACCGCCACCATTGCCTCCCCCTTACCTCTATTATAGGTGCCCCTTAAATAGGACTGTAAGGGTCCATAAATCTATGGCACCCCTACAATATACCAGTAAGTCACAAGCTATGCCCCACCATCTGCCCCCATCATTGCGGTACTTCAGGCTGATCGCTTTTGAGGTTCCAGTGTGATTGTCATGAGCCTGAACTGATGCAATGACAAATGTGCAGCCATCCAGGACTTTGCTTGCAGCCTTCTCACACATCGGGACCTCTGTTGTGGGGGTATTATAGAATTTTAAATCTCAAAAATGCATAGAGGAACCCACATAATTCAGGGGAGCAAAAGGGCGAGCAACTTTTCAAAATTTTCACTATAAAGGTGTAATTTAAAAATAACATAAGAAGTTGGACTTTCTTCACATAGAAATGTTCCCGTCAACTTTCTGCATCAGTTTTGAAGACCTTCACATAACTTCCTACTTACTTCCATTCCTCTCCTTACATCATTACACCGCTCCGTCACCAGCTCTGTCCTACTAACAGAATTAATCGACTGGACAGGTAATTACATACGTTCATCTCCTGAAATACTTCTGTGACCGTCCCGATGATCTGGTTGAGCCTCAGGTTGTTCTATCCTAACGTCACAACTCTGAACCAGCAATCAAGCTGGAGGTAAAGACTGATCACAAAAAGGCTCTCTTACTCTAGCCAAATGTACCTTAAAATGGTGTAAAAAAAGATGACGCGAGTGAAAATATTCTTGTCCTGCAAGTCACTTGTTTTGGCCAAAGCCCAAAGCAATGCAGACAATGGAATATAGATTTTTTTATATAAAAAAAAAAAGCTGTAACGCATAAACATAAATATAGTGCAGATAGCACAAATGTTCCATTTTATTTCTTATGATTTTCATCTGTTGTCGTGCTTGAGCTGTTGCTATGGGTTACTGCACTTTGTATTATTATTGTCATTTCTTGTTCTTTAGATGCACATACTGCACAATTGTTTGAACATAGAACTCTTCAGCAAAATTGAATTCAGGTGTCTAAAACACGAGAAGGCAAAATCACTTGTCCAAGCTCATACACCTTACAATGGAAACCCTTAAATGAAATTTAAAAGGAAAGAAAGTGTATTTTGGCCTAATACAGGGGGAAGCATATGTTAGTTATCACTGTATACAATCTCTACCTATAAGGAAGTTGTATCTGCTATCTCTTGATATCTCATGTCATGCTCTGCTCCGAAAGATCATTTCCTTCCGTCTGTTCTCAAGATGTAGTCTTACGAGAAGATTATATATATCAAGAATGGTGAACTCTGTAAACTGACTTAAACATACTTGCCAACTCTCCCGGAATGTCTGGGAGACTCCCGAAATTCGGGTCGGTCTCACGGATTCCCGGGAGAGCAGGCAAGTCTCTTGCATCCCGAACCTGCACAGCCTAAATAACGCGATTCGCGGTGAATCGCGTCATTCTGGTCACGCCTCCCGTGACAAAAACGGCATTTCCATCTCGGGGGTGGGGCCAAAATGACATGTTAGGCCGCTTCCCGCCCTGTAGTAACGCCCCTCTCCCGGAATACACTTGCCAAAATTTGGCAAGTATGCTTAAATATATATAGCGTTCTATAATCATTACTACTATACTTTCATCTCTACATATGTCCATTAACCTAAAGCAAAGGAAAACTAAAACTAATATTAAGGTTTAAGTGTGCTCACTGAGTCACTCCCTCATGCTGTTTTCCATGTTATTAAATAGACTTTTCAAATGCATTACTTTTATTGTGTTCATTGTGTTTTAAAATACTCCTCATGTCCCCGCTTGCATGTCTAAATTTGAATATTCCCTGATGGTGTTACACTGAGTTCATTAAACATTTAATGTATAAAACGGGCAGCAACGAACTGTAATCAATGCGCTTCAGCCATGTCTAACAGCATAAAGGTCAAAGGAGATTCAAGCGTACAGTTTATCAACAGAAATCAGTGCCTGTTGTTTGCTATAATTAAAATATAGTCCCGGAACAACAGGGCATTACCAGGTGATTAATACAAAATGTGCAGCTGAGGGCCCTTAGCGAGCTGGAGCATTAATCATCGGTAATAAGCCGTTCGTCGAGAAATAATATTGTAGATTAGAATTTTATTTTAAATGGTTTATTTTTCATACTGTTTTATTTCGTTTAATACACTCGCAAGTACATTTTTTAAGATCAAAATGGATTTATTTGCCTATTCCATGTTTATTAACATATCTCAGAAGTGCCAATTTCACATATAAATTAACTAAAATTGTCGTGACAAGGAATATTTAATAAATCTCGTTATGCTCCTTGTAGTCACAGGTTAGTACAAGGGAAGGCAATAATGAAATACATTAATACATATCTGAGACTTGAGTTGAGGTTTGTTCAATGTAAATTCCTATACCCCATGGTGCTACATATTCAATACCAATCATTGATATAGTTAGCAGATAGTAACCAAAAGGTTGTTCCCACACATATAGTTTGACTAAACAGTGACAAAGAAGACCAGAAATGTGTATATCGGGGCACTCGTTAAACTTGATTTAACGATCTAACCTCAAGACAATTTTACAAACTCATCTTCACGCCTCTTGCTTCCCCATAAGTGAAGTTTGGGGGTCTCTCCTCAGGTACACCTATCTTTGAAGAAATGTGGCGTAGACATAGAAGGGTCCAATTTTGAGTTGGTCAAAAGCAGAACACTAAACCGTAACTCTCACCTTTTGTTCATAGCTGTCAAACATTCAGAGCCAATCATTATTCATGATGGGGCCACTATATTGGCACCCAAATATAATCATTATCATCATCAGGGAGGGAATTCCACCAAATTTAGTCATACTACTTTTTCAGCTATAATAAAAAGAATTGCATACAGGGATCTTATGACTTTGCTATTGATTTGTAACTCCTCTCCTGCAAAATTTACTTAATACTTAGCTCTGTATGTCTGGCTTTCTTCTATGATTGCCAGTAATACCTGTATATGGCAAAAGCTTGATTGATTAATTGATTAACTCCTACATTGGATACAATTGTATTCATAATGTTTATCTGTGTTGTGTCAAATGTCAAGAAAAAATTCTGCATGGATGTTAAACAAGCCTTGCTGGAAAGCACAGAAACGAGCCAAAATGATACGTTACCGGAAGAATTTAGTGAAAGGGTGGGAGGCCATGTACAATCTATTAATGTTTCCTTGGAAGATACATTATTCTAATTATCTTGATCATGGGTATATTAAGCTGTTATTTAATTGATTGGCGTGTACAGGTACAACACACTTAATAGCTTTTTTTCTAGAATATCTTGTATGACTTATAAAGATCAATAATATGTGTCTCATCCTATGTTTATTTCCTAATCATTGATATATGATTTATGCCCCTTTCACATTGCCCCTAGAAAAGATTACAATTATTGCTACAGATCTCCTTTTACACACTGTAAATAATTCCTGAGATACAAGTTTGGGGGTATATTTACTAAACTACGGGTTTGAAAAGTGGAGATGTTGCCTATAGCAACCAATCAGATTCTAGTTGTTATTTATTTGGTACATTCTACAAAATGATAGCTAGAATCTGATTGGTTGCTATAGGCAATATCTCCTCTTTTTTAAACCCGCAATTTAGTAAATATACCCTTTAATCTCTGTGTTGCATCGTTTTCCTGCATATGAGGCTAAATTCCCTGTGAAAACAAGAAGGAAAATTGGGCATCGGTGAATTCAAAATATTACCCTCGATATGATTTCCTCTGGCAGACCGGTAATGCCAGCCGGACAGTGCTCATATAAATTAACCTTAAAATCATACAGAAAAAAAAATGTTATATAGCTTTCATAATCTTGGCTTTCCAGCTATGTGACCTGGGAATAAATCAAGCTGAGAGTTTTCCGGCAGGTTTGAAAAACCAATCAGATTCTAGCTATCATTTATTTAGTACATTCTACCAAATGAAAGCTAGAATCTGATTGGTTGCTATAGGCAACAACTCCACTTTTCAAACCCGCCAGAAAACTCTCAGCTTAATACATTTACCCCCTGGTCTTTAATTGGCTCTCCAATCTGTTTTCAATGTCCCCCTGCTGCTTGCTGTCACCTACACTCTCCTAATATAATAATTGACATAAGGGCTCCCTCACCACTGCTACTTTTTTCCATTGTCACTTTTGGACTCTTCATACATTGATGGAGGAGGAGGAGTACAGTGATATCTTCATGCACTGACCTATCACCATGGGCTTCCTCCTGCATCACTATGAAGAACGCCAATTACCGGCAGTGGCAAGAGACTGGGTAAAAAACTGGAAGTTGTTTTTGTTTTGTTTTTTTGCAATAACTAACTGTGACCTTTAATTATGCCTGAGCCAGGAGAGTGAGAGAATAAAAATGAATAAATTAACTCCTGTTTAATCGTGAAACTACTGTCCATTGTAATAATGTACAATGTGTTAATTCTCCAAACAACATTCCTGCACTTTATATATAAAAAAATACTTAAAGTAAAATTTTAATTTTAATTTAAATTTTACTTTAAGTTTACATTAAATATTTTAATTTTTACTTGCAGCACCAGATCCCTTGGACAAATACTTATCCGGGAGAGAACCAGCAGTGCATCCTGTTTTGTAGATTTTAAAAGTTTAATAGGTCTGAGTGATGCCAATATATAAAATCAATGAATAATAAATATAAAAATGTAACAAAAAAATGTATCATTGATTATAGAGTTGCTGTTAGACATATACACAAAGCACTCTTTCTTTTATATTTCCCACTACATTCCACAATAAAAATTAATAACACTAATTTAAATTGTGGATATGATTATTTTAATGATATCTTAATAAGAGAAAAGCAATACTTTTGTTTAAACTTTTTAAATCATGTTTTATGAGGAATGTGTTACTAATTCTCAAAAATAAAACTTAACTATATTTGTGATTGTGTTTCTTTGTAAAGTTTTGGTTATAAGGAATGTAAACAAAACATTAAAAACTAAAAACCTTGGATTAAAAATACAAAATAAAAATACTTGCAAAATAAAAAATATTCTTCCTCATTCCAAAGCTTTGCAATCTCACAACTATTCATGTGCTGAAATAAAATGGAAGGATATTATTACCATCTAATTTTTCTATGTCGGATAAGAGGAGCTATTGATCATACCCTAGATTCCCTGCTCTGTAGAGAATTATAAAAGCCAGCTGCTCTAGTGTAGCATATTAATCTAAAAATAATGATATCTTCAAACAAAGAGTATGGAAAACAGCTACTTTACTCTACATTATGTCTCTCAATGGTTGCACCACCCTTTTTATTTTGCTAAATGTACCGATACCATGGTACGGCAAAATAACTTTAGGGATAATTTCTAGAAAAAATGACATTAACTTTAAAGAACTCAACTGGTACGTTCATTATTTTTGATATTTTATTGCACAATTCTACAGTAACACTTGCTGTCTAAAAATAGTCAAATAAGGTGATATAAGAACTTTTGGAGTCAAGTTCACATAGATGAATGACTTCCCTGAATATTTCACCTTTGACCTCCACACTTCAAGCTATGATAACAAGAGCAAATGAATTGAATCCAGTAACATCATTGGATATGATACATGTGTTTAAAGGCTATATGCATGTTTCAAAAATGTTTAATCAATATTATTTCCTCGACCTACTGGGCTAAATGTGAGGGTTACCCTCTGTCTCCTCTCGCTTCTCGCCACTCCCCTCAGTGACTCTCAACCTGTCATCCGTGCCCACCCTCTTGGGCCATAGTTACCTGCCTGTACTCACTCTTCCCCTCCCTCCCTCTCTTTCATGCTGTACCTGAGCCCCCAGAGTTGTAGTGCTTACTGTTACTTGTGCTGTGCTGTTTCACCTTGTACTGTGCCATTGTTTGTCCTTGTACGGCGCTACGGATACTTTGTGGCGCCCTATAAATAAAAATTAATAATAATAATAATAATAATAATAATACTCTTCTTGTGCTTCCTCTATGTGTAATTGTTTACTTTAAATTTTATTCAGTGTGTACACCACCAAAAATAAAAACACTTCCCTCATTCTGCCTAGTTAAGAAGCATTGAAAGTGCGTAGACAAACTTTTCTACTTCCCTGATGGTCTACAGTCAGTTGATGATGGTGTAAATGGAACTGAAGATAGAGAGAGGGACTAGCAACAATTTTCAATAGAAATATAGAAAAAAGTAATTGATCAAAGCGAAAATATTTCTTTATTAACAGTTATAAAAAAAACATAAAAAAAATGAACATTCTACCTTGAAAGATTCTCCATTGATTTTAATTGCATTTCTTTCCCCAATCGACAATAGCTGTTTCTTCGTAAAAAGTAATGGATAACACTTGGTGGAAGCAGACACATTTTTTCCAGTGAAAAAAACTGAGAAAGTGACATTAATAGATCCATGCATGTTAAAATCGGCAAAGAATATCTGAAGAACGGACGCCAAATCAGTATTTTGGTGTCTAGGAAAACCTTCAATTAACTTGGTTGAAAATTTGCAAAGGTCACGCACATTTTGAAATAGGCGGATTATGGTAAAGTACTTTAACCATTGCAATAATTGTGCAAAAACAATATTTTTAATCTTTACAAATAGGCCCCACATTGTCTTTTCATCATAAGCCCATTTTTACTCTACATCAGTTACTGTAATAAGTGAAAATAATAATTTACATAATAACCTTTACTATTCAAGTAGATCTATATATTAATACCATAAGTAATACTTTAATGAGTGACTTATTTCTATGATGCCTTTGTCTGAGCAGGGCACATCATATACCAAATTAAAGGTCTTGGTCTGTAGATTTGGTGTTGTAATCAGTTGCATGGTTTCGGAGTAATCTTGGAAAACATCTGCCTGCCAATGCATTACCATTGTCCTCTGGAAAATGTGACAACTGGCAATACACCTGTGCACCTGCTGTTTGCTCTGGAAACTGTAACAGTTAGTGAACTCTCCTTGTGCATCCGCTGGGTAACCTGGAACATGTGACCTGTTGGGTGGTCTGGAAACTGTGACAGTTATTTGCAGCCCTGCTAGGTGACCTGGAACATGTCACCTGCAGGGTGGCCTGGAAACAGAGACAGTTATATGCAGCCACATATATCAGTGTGTCTTGCGGGGACCATCATACCATCATACATTTCACTTTAATTTAAGGCAGTTACTGCTGGGTTTCTCTAGTATCAATAATAATAATAATAATAATAATAATAATTGAATTTTCATTCCATATTGCATTTGAGATGATTGAATACATAAACCATTATTATTTTTAAGTTGGACCAAGTACATCTATTTGGTATTTCAAATTCACATGATTTAAGGAGTCTGAAATCTCAATGTAATGACCTGTGACAATTTACAGTGAGTTGGATATCAGTTCATACCAAATATTAACAAGGTTGACACCACTCATTTAGGTACCTGCAGCAAGAATAACATTTGTATAACCCTTATAGATTGCTGATACTGGAAACCTCCTAACGTAGACCACAAACCTATCCTGGTAGCCTATCTCTTGGGCCAGTGGAACTTTAATCAAAGGAGAAGAGTAGTTTAAAGTGAAATACAGCCTCTGTTTTTGTCATTTTGTAGAGCATAGGCAAACCGAGGGAGGGGGGGGGGGTTCCTAGTGTCTGGAAACCCCCTCCCAGCATGGGGCACTGTATGCTTGAGGTGGCTTGCCCAGTGTATGTGATGGGATAGGAATTTCCTGTGTATATGTTATGGATAGGAAGATTTGGAGAGCAGCCAAGCACTGTCTAAAACTATAGCCACGCCCCCATGCATGCTGGTCACGCCCACCCACAGCGCATCATGGAAACCCCTCTCTACAAATCCTGTGTTTGCCCCTGTAGCGAGATATGAAAAGATCATTACAAATGTCCCTTTCTAGTTTTTTAATGCATACCTAATATACATTATTTTTTATATATTTTGTTTTATGTGAGTATTATAACTTTACTTTATCCCACAACATTTCAAAGCAAGGTAGCACGGTGGTTAGCGTTGGTACCTTGACAGCTTTTGGGTTAGATTCCAACCAGAGTTCTGTCTGTGTGGAGTTTTCTCCCCGTGTTTGTGCGGGTTTCCTCTGGGTGCTCCAGTTTCCCCCCAAGACATACTTACATGCATAGGTTAAATTGCTGGGCTGAAACTGTGTGTGTGTCTGGTCGGGAATATAGACTGTAAGCTCACTGGGCAAGGACTAATGTGAATTACTAATTATTTCTCTGTAAAGTGCTGTGTAATATGTAGGCACTATATAGATGACTGTTAGTAATAAAGAACTATATGATACTTCCTACTAGGAAATGTGTGAAAACTTCTTGCACATATATTTTCATAAACAGCATATATATTTAATTTTGCTACAATTTTTACTATGTAGACAACGTATGGGGAAAGGGTTTATAGTAGTCTGTTCAATTTAATTACGATTTTAAATTACTTCTATATTTCAAATTAGGTGCCAAGGTGAAATTCTCTCCTCAACAACGTCTATAAGAGAACTTCTAATCTTTAATCCTGAGACATTATAGATAACAGTAGAACTCATAGAAATTCAATAAAGGTCGTCTAGCTTACAAGACAACCTTTATTGTTTTCAATCCAGAATGCCCATGCGGGCTGACCTACATTGACATTTAAGGACAGTATTAGCGGAGCATGAATTATAGATCTAGACACATATATCAAATACCATTGCTCTATGTAATGTCAAAATGTGTCCCATTAATCTATATAGACTGGTGGGAATTGAACAGGAAGATTATCTGCAGTAATGAAGCTGACTGGGTTTTTAATAAAGGACTTACATGCACTTGGATTAAGTGGAATCATTTCCTCTTCAAAAATAAATACTGCAGCGATTGCAAAACACGTGACAACTGTCCATGGAGCCATTCAGCCGTGGTCTTGACGTGCCGGTGTGTTGAGGGAGGTTACAGGTGCTTGGGTAAATATTAACTAAAAAAATGCAAAGAAAGTTAAATCAAAGATGAGGAAAAAAACATATTGTATATTTATTGCACAATGTACTTGAGAACTTTATTAGGACATGATTCATATATATTATACTTGTGTACATTTTATTTGTACAAGTTAACCCGTGCATGATACTTATGCATTCTAGTCAAATCAAGATACTTAAGGTCTTAAAAAGGTTCTTGTCATGCATTTGGACCTAGCCTAGGCCTCCTCAGGGGAAGATCGCTACTTCCCGACGCAAGCGCCCTTTTTAATGTGTGTTCATGAGGTAAAATTACCTCACGAAAATGAGTTTGACCCCTCAACTCGTAAATTTAGCCTTTACTACCCCTCCCACGGGGGGAAGGGGGGGTGATGGAAGTTAACTGACTTGACTATTCTAATTTTTTTGTCAAATAATGTCAGTATACCAAATTTCAGGTCAATTGGATGAGCCCTTTTTGAGAAAATAGTTTTTTACACACACACACACACACACACACACACACACACACACACACTAACGCACGCCTCTACACATGTGTGTTCATGAGGTAAAATTACCTCACGAAAATGAGTTTGAGCCCTACCAAATTTCAGCCCTTTTTGAATTTTTTTTCCCACACACACTAAGAATTTAGTAGGTCAGTGTATAACTCTGCCCAGCAGGTGGCGCTGCAACTTGTTTTTATTTTTTTACACACACACAGACAGACAGACGCCACTAAGCATTTATATATTAGATACTCAGTAGTTGAAGTGGAAAACTTGAAGTGGCAGTATGGGAAATACTGTATAAGTGAAAGGAATTTGATAGTTTTAAATCAAAGCAGTAAGAGAAGTAGCTGTATTCCATACCACAGTATACCGGCCCACTTTGACCAATTGTGTACAGTATTAAAGATTAAGGGGAATATTTACTAAACTGCGGGTCTGAAAAAGTGAAGATGTTGCCTATGGCAACCAATCAGATTCTAGTTGTCATTTTGTAGAATGTACTAAATAAATGGTAACTAGAATTTGATTGGTTGCTATAGGCAACATCTCCACTTTTTCAAAGTTTAGTAAATGTAACCCTAAGTCTACTAAAAACTGGTAATTTCAAATGTTTCACATTAGTTGCCTGGTGTCCGGCATTCCATCTGGCTAGGGTTTGTCATAGCTGTTCTCAAAGAAAGAGTCAGATGATTTGAGGATGAAAAAAAAGTCATATTTATTCAAACTTGCGTGTACACGGACCCTCTAGACTGATTAAAGTAGAAGGTAACAATAATACATTTGTATATAAGTTTTATAAGCAATAATCTTAGCACCCTTACACAGAGACATGTTTAGCTTGGCATTTACACTGATTGGATAACTATTAATTATGTGCACCTCTACTCAAAGAATGTTCTTCCTTTAACACAAAGGGCCTGAGTCATTAAGGAAAGTAATGCAAAAAAAAAACCAGTACATCTTCTCCGGGACAAACCATGTTAGAATGCTAGGGGTGTAAATTAGTTTATTATTTTGCATATAAGTTAAATACTGGCTGTTTTCTCATCTAGCACACAAATACTTGATAGCTTTATTTTTACACTGAAATTTAAAGTTGATCTAGGACATGCTCTACCCCAAATATAAATCGGTCCCCACATTTTAAATTTACCTCCCCATCCAATGCAACATGGTTTTGCCAAGGTGCAAAGTTATTCCTTTTTTATGCTTTGCTCTCCTCAATGACTCAGGCCCAATGTGTTAAAATATAAGTCCTTTTCTCTGCGGTTTTGAGGCACTGATTCTCTTATCAATGTTTCTAAATAACCACTAGTAGAAAACAGTATGGCCTTGGGGGAAAGGGTACATTCCATGAAGAATGAAAGTCATAAACATTTCTTGCAAAACTTAATTTCATTAAATCTATAGCATGTAGTTACAATAATGGCTGCTAGACTCCATTTTGTAATCCAGACTCCATTTTGTAATCCAGACTGAATTTTCAAAGCAATTCTACATCAGGTTCCAAAATGTGTGCCTTGGTCTGGCGATGCTCTCCTCACTCCTGCTCTGGCAGGCTGTTGACAATAGACCATGTGCTGGTGGCAGGACCAAGAAGTGCATTTCAGAGTCGCAGCAGACAGTGGGGAACTCTCCCCGCTGAGGAATAGTGAAGATGATGTATCCAAAAGGCTGTTTGATTTGGGGCGGTCATCGTCATTGGGTGTACAGACTGTACAGAGTGTAGTTCTATCCTCATGTGACTAATGTGTAGTTCAACAAAATATAATCAACACTTTCCACTTTTATTAGTAAGATTTAGAGATTATTTATACAAAGATAAACCTACATTAAAGATATTTATAGTTCAGGTTCTAAGAAATGAATTGTGTTTGGTCTTATATTAATCCACATTTCACCAGAAGGAATTCGGTATCATCGGAGAACGGAGAAGCGATCGCACATTGCAGCCACAAGTTATGATTAGTATAAGATTAATTCTCAAAGATACGTTGTTAATGGGTAGGTTTAAACTGGATTTTCAGTGGTTTCCTGAAGCAAGACACTTACCCAGCTGTTGGGGTGATTTCCCCCACCTTTGGAAAAGTAACATTTGAACTGGCCTATGACCAGCATTGTACTGGACCATCATAAACCCTTAACCAATGAAGGACTCTCTTAGGGTTATCTTTGTGTACATTGTGACATTATCACTGTTTCTTTAAACACAAACTGCATATAAACAGGCACTGGTCAAGTAACTATCTCTCTCACCAAGCACACTTCAGTATCGATGAACTGTTCCTGGTTCCAGTGCGCGGCGTAATGTATCAGTTATACTTTCTTGTATTTAGTTATACTTTGTTTTATTTTGCTGTTAAATCTCTTTGTGTGTTGGAACCACATCAATCGCATTGGACAAGCTTTATTGGGGACGATAGAAACGAATATCACACTGCAACATTTAGTCAACAACAAAGGCAGCACTCAGCACAGGCCTTTAATAGGCCACATTCAGATAATTTATGAAGGTCACCCTGTGCACGCTCCTTGGTTTTGCACCAATGGGCATCGATGGTCATTCTTGTGCCTTGATCTGCCGAGAGATGGAAAAATGAGAGTGTGGTGACCTTCAATACAGGTGGTAATTATGTGTGTGAAGTGTTTTATGATATTGCTCAGAATGCGGCAGGAAATGTCCCATTGAAGTATCAGATGACAGATGATCTCAGCCAGGACAGAGTTGGTGCAAAATTCCCTCCTCTACAAGGCAATGAGTGCCCCTGAATGTGTGCCATCTGAAAATTTAATTTCTGGATTGCTGCACAAAATGAGACACACCAAGGTGCTTACTCAGGCAGCTCCTCGCCTATGCCTGTGCAAATTACACACCTCTGCAAACACAACCATCTTTCTCCACAAACCTACGCACCTTGCCATAAATCTAGGCATGCTTTTAGGACTCAAGGTTTTTTCCAAAGCTGTTTTTAATTTGCTGAGCACTCGTTTTGTGCTTTGTAAATGACATTAGTTATCGATCCAATCACGAAACACCTTCAAAATGAGTCTTGTGTGTGTGGGGCTTGTTTATTGAGTATGGATTACAGACAGTTCTGCAAATGGTCATTGTTGCCTATCACTAAACACCCCTCAAAACTTAAGCTAATAACACTAGTCCAGAACTTGACATATTTATTCAACAAAATCCAATAGTAAATAATCTATTTTATATTTGTTGACGTTATACATCTTTACTTTAAATGCTAGTGTGCTAGTGTTGTGTGACTATGCTGTATCTCTACTTGCTTATCTCAGACTGCAATATCTGTAGCAACAATAAAATCCTAAAATAGGTGTGTGTGGAGGATACACACGATTTGCAATCCCCCACTGATCTGGGTGATTCACAATTATATGGTACCGCTGCTATTCGCAAGTTGAAGTTTCACAAATTAAAGCAACTGAATTTATCACAGAACTGTAAAATCCACAAATCACGTTGCTTAATTTGCATGTATTAGAATAACATGAAACTATATCTCCCTTTTAATACAGTATGTTGTAAATAGGGTATCTCCGTTCAGCTGTGTTTTAAACTTCTTATCCTACTGTACGTGTATAATAATGCGGAGATTAACGATAAAACAAGCCCACTTAACCCTGAAAAGAGAACAAGAAAGTTTTCTGTTAATATCAGCATAAACTACATTTAAAAAAAAATAAAAAAATGTAATAACCCACAGCAACGTGAACAAACCACTTTGCCTGATCATGTAAATTCATGGCTGAGAAAAACAGAATTAAACCAGAAAGGTGAAGGAATGTACAGGTGTAGTGGCCTGCAGAGGTGACTCATGGGTAAACACACAACCATTTATAATAACAGCAGTGTGAGAAACCAATTAGCTGATAATGTGGAGGGGATACATAGAAACAAAGTATATGGGGGATAATTGTATATAGTTATGATAATTTTCAATAGAAATTTGTGTAACTGGAAGATTAAAAATGGTCATTGTGAGTTTTAAAAACTATGGGGCATATTCAATTATCCAGGTAACTCTCTAAAGTAACACGGAGTTGAAAGTATTACCGTAATTCTAAGCCGGCGTTAAAGCTACCATAATAATGGTAATTACACGCACTATTACTGTAATAATGGTAATAGTGCGTAAGCCGCGTTACTTTTGCGAGCAACGCAGACAATTGAATATACCCCTAACAGTGGGCCGCTAGCCACAGAGAAACGACATTAATGAACTATTGTCTATGTCTGGCTGAGAGACCCCCCCCCCCGCCATGTGATCACAGTGAGCCTCCAAGGGCAGCCAATCAGGAGGGAGAAAGAAGTGAGAAACCTTTATAAGAAGGAGATGCTATGATTGGATAAAAAAAACCTCATAAAAAATGTTCTGTCTGTACACTTTCTTTAGCATTTTAGATGAAACCTGGGACAACCGATTACAATTTTATGTTTAGTCACTTGCTTGTTGTTTATAGATTTACTAAATCTTTAAAAAATGGAGGTATTGCCCATAGCAACCAATCAGATTCTATTTATCATGTTCTACAGTGTACTAGGTGAACGATAGCTACATTCCTACTTGCTGGCAAGTGAGGGGGGGGGCATGGTAATGTGGACCCTTGCTTTGCAGTGCATGCTTCGCTGCATCGTTCACCAAGGGGTGATACAGATCGAATCACCAGTTCCACCTCTGCACATTTCCAAAATGTAGACGTTTCCCGGACTTTCTGGGAGAGTAGGCAAGTCTGTTAGAATCTGATTGGTTGCTATAGGCAATACCTCCACATTTCTTTTTTAGAAGTTTGGGTAAATCTACAACCGGGGCTTATTTCCTAAAATCATAAAGTTAGTGTGTGTAGATTCTGTCGTTGAAATGATGCAAGCATTTATTATATATTCTCACTATCTATTCCATCAACCGTGTACTTCAGATGAATTTCAGAATATTTTGTTTTGTACTAACCTGTTCTAAGCACAAACTAAATGTACCATTTGTGTCTTCCGCGGCTCGTTAAAAGTGTACAGTTATATGATGTACAAAATGCTATTTATACAGAAAAGTGAATTATTTCCAACTGTCGTTCTACAATTCTGTCTGTTTTTAGTGCCGAAGAGAAAAGGTTATTTGTTATTTTATCCCTGCCTCAAAAATGGCACACTATATTGGTTTGTTTAATCCATTTTACATATTTTATTACAATGCAGCAC
Source organism: Mixophyes fleayi (assembly GCF_038048845.1). Taxonomy (NCBI): domain Eukaryota; kingdom Metazoa; phylum Chordata; class Amphibia; order Anura; family Limnodynastidae; genus Mixophyes; species Mixophyes fleayi. Next base: position 18,289,591 of record NC_134406.1, on the reverse strand, counting down.
AGGTTAGGAGTAGCCCATGCATTATGCATTTAATATAAAGATCCCTTGATTTCCTGATGAGATTGTCTGAGATCTTCATTGTGATGTTATCAAACATTTTCCCCAGCCAAGCTGTAAGGCCAGACACCATCAAATTTCTATTTACAAACTCCATTACATTCATTTTGAAATTTATCTTTGCTGCTTTTCATTTCATCACATAACATTTGGTGTATGAATCTTTCAGTTATTGATTTTTGTTTATACATGCTGGTGTAGCTGCGTTTGTGAAAATTCCATGGCTTTTAAAAACTTTGAAGGCTTTCTTGGAGCAGAGCTGTTATTAACAAATGGGTAGTAGCCAGGGCCGGTGTTAGGGTCCATGGCGCCCTAGGCACACTGTCAAAATCGGCGCCCTCCCCGCCGCAGGCACACTTTAAAAATCGGCACCTGGCACTGTCAAAATCGGCGCCCTCCTCCCTCCTCTCCACGTCTTTCCTTACCTTGCCTCAACACCGCCGCCTCTCTGCTCCGTCTCTTCCCCTCCACTCACTGACACTGTCGGGCCGTGATGATGATGTCACGCCCGACAGTCAGTGAGTGGAGGGGAGGAGACGGAGCAGAGAAGCGGCATTGTTGATCAATAGCCCCTTCCCCCCTCCCTGTGGATTTATCTGAATGCTGTGCGGCGGCCGTGGAAGGTATGGTCAGCGGTCGCCGCACAGTTTTATAGTAATTTTATTTATGAGGAGCCCTCCAGAGCCCGGTGCCCTAGGCAACTGCCTAACCTTGCTTAATGGGAGCGCCGGGCCTGGTAGTAGCACATGGTCTGCCCGTGCATAGGGTTAACATTATACTTCCTGTAATGGAGGAAGGTTCAAAAGAAATCAGATGTTGCTAATATATCCTAAAATTAAATTCAAACGTTTCAGATTTCAATTACTTACATATGTTGTCCCTTGAAATAGGTGTATGGATTTCCTTAAAAACGGCTTACATGGTGCATTTCACAACACTGCTCCCTTCTTCACTATTTGGTAATTCTCCAACACTACTGAGAGCCAACTGAGACAGCCAATCATGTAACAGTATGGAAGTCAGCACTTCTATCATGGAGGTGGAAAGACTTGGGGGTAGATTTATCAAATCTTCTAAAATGTAAAATTGGAGGTGTTGCCCATAGTAACCAATCAGATTCTAGCTATCATTTATATAGAATGTTCTAACACGTAAGTTAAATCACACTCTATACTTTTGCTTTATCACACATATGTCCTCCATCTGTATATCTTTACGCTAGGTGCACTGCTGTACAAATATATAACCCTGTCTGCAGAATTGCCCTGCAGACTGTCAGTTGAATATTTAACTTTTAGAGGCCTGTGGAAAACCACTCCCTTTGTCACAATAAGTAGAAGAGTTTGTGCACAATATAGCTATATTGGGAAAAGCTCACCTGCCAACATCAAGGTGTTTGTCTCTACCTATTTGGATGTGTCAAACCATGACTTTCTTGATGTCTTTTTTAAGAAGCCTATTGATACACTACCTCCGCACAGAAGTTATGACTGTGCTATTGAATTAGTTCCTGGAGCTAGCTAGCCTAAAGGTAGACTCTACACCTTATCTGGTCTGGTAAACATAGCCACGGAAGAGTATATCCAAGAGAAATTTTGGAAAAGGTTTTATAAGGCCTTTCAAATCACATGGTGGAGCAGGGTTATTTGATGGAATTCTTCAACCCTGTGTTGATTTTAGGGGACTTAACATAATTATCAATAAGAATACTTATTCACTACCACTGATCTTAGTATTGTTTGATCAACTTAAAGACGGTACAATTTTTTCTAAAATGGGGACTATAACTTGATTCCTTTCAAAGATGTAGATGAATATTGGGCATTATGCATATCTTGTTATGCCCTTTGGACTTTGCAACACCCCACAGTCTTCGTAGAGCTAATCAATTGTGTTTTTCAGGATTTCCTAGGTAAGTTTGTCGTGGTGTATTCTAATGATATCCTGGTCTAATTCCCTTCTATAGAATTACTTTGGCTTACTGTAGGAAAGTTCTTCAGAAACTCCAGGAGTAGCAATTGTTTTAAAAATTGGAAAAATGCAAATTTGTAGTTAACAAAATTTCCTTCCTGGGGAACATTATATCCCTGGTAGGTTTCTCTATGGATCCCAGGAAAACACCAGGCCATCTTTGAATGGGTCCCACCAACCAACTTGAAAACCATTCAAAGGTTTTTTAGATTTGGCAAGGTTTTTAGGATTCAATCATTTTCAGTCTTGGTCGCTCCCATCACTGCCCAGACTAAAAAGGGTCTCACACAGCTGTTTGGACTCCTCAAGCTTTTTAAGCAATTGCTACATGTAAGAGGCATTCGTCTTAGATCCAGAGCTCCTTTATCCCAATCCGGAATAATACTTTATCATTGTCGATGTATCTGATGCCGGTACAGGAGCCATCCCTTCTCAAGTGGATCCAGTAGATAAGAGGTTACATCTCTGTGACTTCCTTTCCCAAGTTTGAGGCCTCTGAGGACTGGAGGCATTAGCTTGAAGGAGCCAACCATACAATTACAGTTTTTGCTGACCACAAAAATCTGTTAGATATTGAGTCAGCAAAAACAGGCAAAAAGTTAAATTCTAGACAGCCACGTAGGGCAGTGCTTTTACTTGGCTCAATGTTGTTATTACTTTCAGACCTGGTTCAAAAAAATCTCAATCTCGGTTTGGTGGCCATCAATGAATCCTGATAGAATTTGTCTTATCTTGCAAGACGTGCCAAAAATAAGTCTCCTAGGAATGCTCCATCTGGTCAACACATGCCTCTGTCTGTACCCAGCAAACCTTGGACCATGGATTTTATCATTGAATTACCCATCACTGCTGGTCATAATCATGGTCATTGTTGATCAATTCAGCAAAATGGCTCATTTGGTTCCCCCCACCAGGCTACCCACTGCTAAATCTTTTACCTCTCTTTTCATCAAACATTTATTTAGACTCCATGGATGACCTTTTGACATAGTCTGTGATCAAGGATCTTAATTTGTTGCTTATTTCTGGAGATTGTCTTGTTCCATGTTAAAGTGGGTGACAGGGTCTGGATATCCACTTGTAAGAGCAGATTACAGCAACTCTCAAGAAAACTTGGACCTGGGTATATTGGCCTAATCAAAATCATTAAAAAAGTGAATTCTGTTGACCTCCATTTGGATGCTACCACTGAACATTTCTAACATATTTCATTGTTCTTGTGATGAAACGAGTTTGATAACACCTTAACTAGCCTGTCCCTCATTTCTCACAAAGTGTGGAACATAACAACATGCACTTTTTATAGTCCTGTTAATGTTTCCCAGCTCACCAGAGTGCAAATGCAGTGTCTAATTACATGTGGTTATGGGGACATTGTTGCCATGCCTATATAGGATACCTTTTCATTCTATGTTACCCATTGTAAAAATGTTTTTGTTGTTATTGCAGTGATGCTGTTATGTATTGTTCTCAAATTGAAGGCAGATGGATCATGGGTGGGTTCCAGTTGCAGGATACAGGTGAGGGGGTTGTAGCTGCATTCATTCTCCCCCTCCTTTCTCTACAGGAAGTCCTGACCAGCTAGAAGCTAGAAGTTTGTATGTAGATATAGACCTAGAGAGTGAACTCATTTCACAGAGAAAAGTGTTTCAAAGAATGTGTAATATGATGGGAATAGATTCAAAACTTTATACACTATATCTTTCTCAAGCTTCAGAGAAAGTTGAAATAATAAATGGAGTAATTAAAGAATAACTAAGCTTACTAAAGAAACAGGAATGACACTTCTTTAGTTTATCATAGTATTAGAATCCCATTTAAACCTCTTCTCAATCTCTCTCCATATGAACTGTTATTGGACTTCAGCCAAGACACGTTATTAATCCACAGACTGACTTGAACCTGCATCATGATCTAACTGCTCAATATGTTATACAGTTGTCTGAACAGTTGCAGAAGCTTCAGAAGGCCCAGAAGAACACTTAAAGAAGGACATTGAACCAGGAGCAGCTCTTGGGCCTGCACACAAGATACAACCTAGAGACTATGTTATTGTAAGAAATTTCTTACATTCTGGTTCCCTTAGGGAACGATGGGATGGTCCTGCTAAAGGCAAGTTCTATTAAAGACTGATACTGCTGTAAAGGTTGCAGAGAAAGACACCTGGATCCACAGTTCCCATTGCAAACAAGTCAAAGACCCAAGTTTAAAGGAACCAAAGGACAGAACTGAGTACAGATAAAGAGACTGAGATACATTTAAAAGAACTCTTCAATCAAGATGGAAGTCATGATGTATAATCAGCTACAAGGTTATCGACTTATGACGCAAAAAACCTTCAACCTTGTTGCCTGTCTTATAGGAACAATGATATTTGTAGCCTCAACATGTTATTTAAATATTTTGGAATGGAATTGAGGAGAAGGTGGTAAGGTGTTAGCCTATCTGATATATTAGTTGAGGATGATTTTAATAAGACCATTTTTGCTTCTTTTCTAAACAGGAAAAACAGAGAATTCAGAAATTGTAAAGGATTACCACCAATTCCAAAATCTTTTTGTGAGTATTGTGGTACTCCACCAGAAGAAAGGTGTTTAATATGGTGGTCTGATAATAATAATTATTGCTGGAGAGTATATTCAGTTGACCAATTGCATGTTATGTTAAGGGAAATGTTAGGAGATACAAATTGATGGGTGTTAACTAAAACTCCTTTATTGAGTAAAAATATACCAACGTTATCAGTTATGAAGATTGACACACATTAGTCCTGATATAAATTCTCAAGAACAAAATTGAGATCTTAGTGATTATGGTCAAATTGCTAAAAGTACATATAACTTGACTAAACCCCCGGTTATAGTTTTAGCACCACACATAACTGAACAATTTCTTTTTTGTTTAATAAAACAATAAATGAGGTTAAAACAATAACACCTCAGATAAAGGACAGCATCAGGTATATACATTGCTGCCGTAAAACAATAAGTACTTCAAGTTGTAAGAGTTAGCATGAATAAGTGTGGCACAGTGAGTACAGTGCCTAAAACATATGTGCCAGAAATGTAAAGATCCTTGTACGTTTGATGTAGACAGAGATTTAGACATTTCATAAAATGAGAAAGCTAAACTAAAGATAGAACTTCAAACAGATGCAACTAAGTGTGAAATATATGCCATTAAATCTCTTAAGAGTAAAATATGTACACAATGCGCTTTATATAATTATAATGAACTTTTTAATCATACACTACCAGAACCAGACTCAGACAAAGAGAACACGATACCAGATGAAAAAAATGTCACGTGGATATGATAATTTCTAACATAGTTTTAAAATATTGTGGTTCATCTCTTTTACCAGGAAACATTTTATATATATATATATATATATATATATATATATATATATATATATATACAAGTTAACCCGTGCATGATACTCATGCATTCTAGTCAAATCAAGCTACTTAAGGTGTTAAAAAGGTTCTTGTCATGCATTTGGACCATAGCCCAGGCCTCCTCAGGGGAAGAGCGTTACTTCCCGATGTAAGCGCCCTTTTTTAACGTGGTTTTGTCCACATGTCACCACCTCATCATTCTTCTCCATCACCTCATCCTTCATTTTCATCGCCACATCTATCCAGATGTCAATCCAGACACAGGGATCTCTCTCAGCGGTCCTGAGTATCACACTCCTCTCACTCTGTCACCCCCGACAACCACCAACCACTCCCCACTGTCACCCCCGGCAACCACCAACCACTCCCAACTGTAACTTCTCCTTCAAGAAATATATATATATTTTTTTAAAATCTTTATAAACACTTTTAACAATTAACAAATTAAATTAACAAATTAAAAACATCTTAGTATACCAAATTTCAGCCCTTTCTGATTTTTTTTTTCCACACACACTAAAAATTTAGTAGGCCAGTGTATAACTCCGCCCAGCAGGTGGCGCTGCAGCTTGGTTTTATTTTTTCCACACACACACACCACTAAGCATTTATATTATAGATATATATATATATATATATATATATATATGGAAAATATGCATTGAAATGGTTATCAATTAATTCTTAATTATGCTATTTAGGAAAAGTGGTTCCTCAGTTTATACAGTGTTGTACAATGAGTGGAAAAATATATTATTAATAAAAATATGTTCTACTTATTAATAAGTCAGTAAGACATACAGTGCGTATAAATATTGATTATATGTTTACTTATGGAAATGATGGATTTATGACTAATCAATATGAAATTGAACGTTTGTCAGGATTTAATTGATAATGTGACTGAAATTTATTATGATACCTTTCATTATGTTGAACTTGAATTACAGGTATTTAAAAATGAACTTTTACAACATTGAGTAGTTTTGGACTATTTAACGACTCAAACAGGAGGATAAAGTTTAATCCTTGAGACTGAACTTGGAGGCCATTGTTTATTACCTAATCAACGACACTTCCGATCCAGAAGCTATAATTACACACTATATAAACAACGCCTATAATATGAAGAAGGATTTTGATGACAAAATTATTATAAAGTCTTTTAAATGATTCATCATGGACATGTTTAAATCCAAGCATATGGTTCTTTGGACTTGGAAAGTGGCTATCTAACGTAATGTATATTTACATGAAATTTATTGTGATACTAATTGTGGCAATATTGTTTCTTTCTACTCGTTTAAAGTATGGTTTGCATTGTATAAAAATATTTGCGAAAGGCAAACCAATCCGAGAACATCAGTGCTAACAGAAATATATACTCCCATTCAATTAATTATAGTCACATGAATAATAACCCTTTTATGTGTATATAAAAGGGTGGGAACTGTCGAAGTAATAATTAACAAAAACCTTATATTACCAATTAGTTCAATAGAATGAACCAATGAACTTTAATTTTGTGTTTCTGTGCTTTTAAGAGAACGGAAAAGCACATATTACATAACAAGAGACATGTTTTTAGTCATTTTCCATTATTTCACAATATTTGGATAAGGCCAAAGAAATATTGGCTCCACATAAGGTCATGATGACCCTTCCAAAAGGCCCTCCAAGAACGTGTCCCTTTAATGGTAGAGACTTGGAGTGCCAGCAGTGATGTAAGCTGGGAAGGTTAGTTTTAAAATAAGGAGTAACATTATAAAAGAATGACTTAATCAAATATAGAGTGTCAATTGGCATTTAAGACCCTGGGCGTATGTCTGCTTCGTCCAGTATGGCTGTATCTATGTATAATATCTTTTTAATAAACAAAAGAAATATTGTATTTTGGAAACCTGCTCATCTCCTTTATTATTTAAAGAGAAGAAAAGAGAAAATCTTATACAAGCATGTAAAGAATGGGCTTTCTAACATAGTTTATGAGGTTGAAAAATGACACAAGTCCATCAAGTTTAACCTATTTTGGATCTCCTGTGATCCCTATGTTATATTTGAAATTGATCCAGATGAAGCATCCACCAATCTGTTTCAATTGGAAATAATCCCTTCCTTCCCAATATTGCAGTCCTATTTCTCCCTGGATCCACTACTATCCTTCATTTTAATTAACGGTCGTGACCTTGGATACCCTTTTCCGCTAAAAATTTGTCTAACCCTTTTTTAAACATATCAATTGGATCTGCCATCACAACCTTCCCTGGCAGTGAATTCCATATCTTGACTGCCCTTACTGTAAAGAACCCCTTCCTTTGCTGGTTGTGACCTGTGTATAGTCCTTGGGGTAAAAAGTTCCCATGAAAGTTCTCTGTATTGAACCTTAATGTATTTGTACATAGTAATAATATCCCCTCATAGACACCTCTTTTCTAAAGTAAACATGCCTAAACTGGCTAACCTTTCCTCATAACTTAATGACTCCATACCCTTTATCAATTTTGTTGCCCTTCTCTGAAACCTTTGCAGTTCCACAATGTCGTTTTGGGCATTGACACCCCCCCCCCCCCTCTTGCTTATATCAGGTACAAACATGGGATTTCAATTAGGTTTTTCTTATTCTTTGGAATCAACAATACACAGAATGGGGGCCTGCTGGTTAGGAAATTTTACATTTAATCCGCATTAGCAAAATAGGAGTACAAAGCCCCTAGGCTCTATATAGGGATGCTGATGTCCCTTACAACAGTGTTAAGGGTCAGTCTTGAATATAAAATAATAGTTTCAGGAACACACAGCTTCCATGAAGACTGAAATCCTTATGTTTACTTAGCAAACATGATGCTATACTGATGTCTGGTAAATAACACACAATCATCAATCTTGGCGGAAACTGCGTCTCCTTGACATTCCTTTTTACGTTTCAATTTGATCCACATGCAACTTATCATAGGTGTCCCTGATTCTCACTACCATGGAGGAGCAGCTCCTAGCGGCTTTACAGGTAAGAAAGCTGCTGGCTACTGCCCCTCAGTGTCAGCCCCATGAATTACAACTCTCTTTCCCAAAAACTATTTATCTTACAGGTTCCTACTGCTCATTTGCATTTACAATCACTCGACATTATTGCAAATCACAGCAGAATAGTATCTATGGTGCATTTCTGCTTTTAGTAAACCCTTATTCCTTGATGAGTCTTAAGGTACTTGCCAATCACCAAGGTAAATAGTAGAGTGTAGGGGAATAGAGAAAAGCAGCTTTGACAGTGATCACAGCACTGGGGCCATTCTGGGTTCCATTCCGACCAGGGCACTTTATGTGTGATATTTTCATGTTCTCTGCATGGGTTTCATCAAATTTCCTTAAATGGTCCACAAACATACAGGTAGGTTAATGGTTTATGAATAAATTAACTTTACTGTATGTTCTTATGTTCACAATATACAGTTAATAATATACAGCACAATGCCACCACTTATATATTAAAATTAATATCCTTAGATCCTTAGTAGGATGAAATATAACAAGAAATATTCTATAGCACGCACAACAAGGTATAACATAATAAGCAATAAGTCATGCCAAATGTAATATGCCCAAAATATGTAATATACAATTAAACCTGCTAGATACTCTGTACTAAATAATATGCTCAGTTTTGTGCCCCGTAGTATGCCATGTTATATGCCCACAGAGATGACCAGCAAGATGTCTAGAGATGTCGCCAGGTGTGTGTCCACAATTCACTTATCTTACACAACCAACTGCTTCTCCAATGTCTTCCACTCTTCCCCAATCCTGCCAGCACCGATGCACTGAAGCACAGGGTGCAGCGGTGAGTTTGACTTTAACACATCACATGAAATGCATAATAGTAATGGGCCACCAGTGGTGAGCAGATGGAATTCGGTGGCACCTTCATGTAAGCTCTGTAATGTGTAACAAACTGCTGTCACTCCTGCCACCAAATTTGCACCACCTGCCCAACAAAAGGATAACAGCTAAAATTGGATAATGTGCCACAGAGATTTGGGTTCTCATGGAGGGCATGTAAGGACATGAGTTACGGATAGCCAGTGGTTGGGTACAAGATACTCAGATGGTAAATACAACCAGAGAGCAACACGGAACACAAAAATAGAGACCTATCAAGAGGTATAAGCCACATGTGAAAAGTACTTGTATTGTGAATGTGCACAGAGATGTCACCATGTATGTACATCATTTCTGTATCAATGTATAAACTGTCCACATGCATCAATAGAGAGATGGCAGACACAGAAAGAACCAGTCAAGGATTTAATATGAATTATTACATGACAGATTGATCATGTAAAATTGGATGGAAACAGATAAACTGAAAATGACTGACTATAACTAGATAATGTGTTTTTCTTATTCTTTAGTGAAAATCAATGACATAGGAGATATGTATCAGTTGCAGTCTGTTTATGTAGACAGGACAATAAAGAAAACAGAACATAAACTGACAACACATTAGTTACAAGATGTTCTGTGTCTGAAAAACGTCTTAATTGACCTCAATATTCCAAGAACCAGTTACAAAATGTTACGGCTAAAAGGGACATGATGCCAGGTGTGCACGGTGCTAGATGTGTGTCTAACGTTTTCTTATTGCTATCAAATCACTATAACAAGTGACTTCAATATTTCAATCTTCTTCTCTTTGTGTACATGCAAGTATTGTTTTATTTTCTTTATTCTTTCATTCTTTTCTTTTTTTTTAAGTTGTGTTTAAAGATAAAAATATGTAAAAACACAAATTTTAACATGAACGGCGAGTGCAAACTGCAAACGGCGAACAGCAAACCTAAACGAACACGACAAACCTGAGACGTGTTCAGAGGGCGTGAACTGCCAGCGCCGAACGCAAACTGAGAATGGTGGACGAGAACTGCAAACTGCATACCACAGATTTAGAAATAGGTTCAAACGGGGATTGTACAGCGAACATATTGGTGGCCATCTAACCAGTGAGATTTTTGAGTGTCATTAGCCTAGAGTATAGGCTAATAATATTTTCCTCAGAATAAGAGAAGAAAACTGTAATGTAATTAGCTGATAACACTTCCTCTGAGGTGATATTAAAATTAAAGGCTTTTGTGTGCTGAAAAATTATTGTAGATTTTCTTTAGATTTTCTGTAGAACCCCCAATTCCCGGCGCCTTCATTCTACTGGCACACGCTCTGATAGTGATTCAAATGGTGATTGTAAGTGAGATGTACACTCCTTCTATTCAGGATGTTATTTTTCTATTATACATGTAATAAAAGTACAAAAAAGGATACACTGTATATGAAGAACCAAAAAGGTGAACAAAATTATATTTTCTCCTGATCATTAGTAGCAGTTATAATTGACCACCTGGGTATGTCTGTTTAATGAAATGCATTATTTAAAGGCTATTTAAATGTCATTTTACATCAATGTATTTTATTAAAGAAATATGTTTGTATGTATGTTGTGTTTTTTTCAGTTTGCGCAACATACAATAAAATTCTGTGGTCTTATTGTAAGAGAGGCTGTTAGGGGGGTATGTACAAATATTTAGCTTAGGGCCACCAAAATCCTAGAAAAGAGCTCTGTGCATACCCACCAAATGGGTGGGGTACGGCATATCGATGCTGAGTACCCCGACATCTTGACTCCGAACGCTTCCTTCCCGATGAGTAGCAATGACGGCTGTTCTGCAAAGTGACTTGAACCAATCCCAATAAAGGAAGAAGCTGGCGTCACTTCATGACGTCACTGACAAAGGCGACGGTATTATCGCTGCTGTT